>NW_011495037.1:1388793-1390304 GCF_000754665.1 Bison bison bison
CCTCCGCTTGTCTGTGGGCTGGGTGGCTTCCCGGCTGTGCGGGCGAGGCCCTGGAGACTTCCCGGTGCGGGGCCGAAGCGGGTCCGGCGGCTGCAGCCCACCTGAGCGCGCGGGGTTTGCAGCCCACCCGGGTTTGCAGCCCGCTCCTGTTAGCAGCCGAGGGAGACTGTTAGAGCCGGTTGGTCTGGCAGCCCCACCTCCCCGACTCCCAGCCTTTCCTGCCTGACTTCTTTCTCTTCTCCTGTGTGGACAGATGGGCTAGTGGTGTTTTTTTTTTTCCGCTGTAATCCTCTTGTCGCGCAGGAACTTTGGCTTCCTGCGTTTGGAGAGACCTGCACGCTCTGTAGTCTCTCCCGTAGGTTACCATACGTGATCGAGTGCTCAGTGTGACTTTCCGGTGTCTCCTTTTTAACGACAAAGATAAGTGAGGACCTAACGTTTCTCTGTGGCTTTTCCCCTAGCGGCTGTATTTTATTTACTCCTGCATTAACTGGCGAGGATTGTTTGATCAAGTAGAACGGTGATGCTATACCTGAAAGTGACCATTTCAGCGACTGGTTTGTCATTTTTCTACGTAAGGGAGTTTGCCCTAATTTATAGTTTTTCTTCTGCTTACAGAGAATAGTAATATTTGTTCAACTCTTTCAGAAGTGTAAATATTGTGGGAAAACGCAGGTTTTACGGTTGTAATTTACAAGTAATTTATCACTGTTTGATGGAGGGTTACAGAGCAGTGTGCCTATCTGAGGGCAAAATTTACCACTGTGGAAACACAAAATTAGGCTCTCAGTGATAGGATTAATGTGGACATATGACTCTTGTTTATTGTTGCATTATTTATTGTTGTATATAACTTTGTATTGGACATTTTGCTTAGAGCCAGAAAATGAACTTTCAATTAAATATTGAAACTGTGCCACGGCTAACACTTTTATGCAGATAAATCCCAGATGGAAGTCATTCCTGCCTTTAAAAATTAAATGTGACAATTTCACTTTGCCTGAAATGATAATGCAGTCTGTGTGGAGGTGTTAGTTGAAGTGAGAAATCTTGAGCTCATTTCTCATATCCGTAAGTGATTTTGCTTTTGCTGGCGATAAGTAGAAAAGAATATTTTCTACTACTCCTGTTTCATTTTAGTGTAGTATAATTTCCATCCTAATACGTTTAAGAATTCTACATCATTCTTTAACCCAGGATAAAATTCTAGTTGATTTTTCTGAATGGAAAAAAATCCCCTTGATTTTACATTGTTACCCATTTGCCTTAAATACATTGTTGTGCTAGCCTTTCCTGAAGGTATCTTTCTTTGAGCCATTTTGTTCTGCCATCCATTTGCAGTGTAGAAACAGTATGTTCCAGTTGTAAAACAGAATTTTAACATGTGTTTCTCCATATCTCCACTTAATAATTAAGCGCTATTCAAAGTAGAAGGTTTTGTGGCTAATCCATAGTATCAGTGTAACTACTCCTGTAGTGTAGACTTTAACTATGTGCAGAAAAATGTGTCG
>NW_011495037.1:1390404-1396240 GCF_000754665.1 Bison bison bison
ATGTGTCGAATTTGAAATGCAGAAATACCTCTTTTCTCTTGTCCAATGCTGGCAACAGAAATATCTTTAACCTTTACTCAGGAGGTAGCAGTAAGGTTAACGTGGAACAGTGGCAGCTCTGGTGTCATTTTGTTGTTCAGTCGTGAAGAAATGTCTGACTCTTTGCAACCCTGTGAACTGCAGCACCCCAGGTTTTCCTGTCCTTTACTATCTCGCGGAATTTGCTCAAACTCATGTCCATTGCTAAATGACTGGTGTGGCTGGGAGTAGGTTGCTAAGAGATGTAAAAGAAGGATCTAGTGGTCACTGAAGATTCTTGGGTCATCCCAAGAATGGGATGGAAGATTCTAGTGGGTCATCCCCCACATGATGTAAAAGAAGAATCTAGTGGTCACTGAAGATTCTTGGGTCATCCCAAGAATGGGATGGAAGATTCTAGTGGGTCATCCCCCACATGATGTAAAAGAAGAATCTAGTGGTCACTGAAGATTCTTGGGTCATCCCAAGAATGGGATGGAAGATTCTAGTGGGTCATCCCCCACATGATGTAAAAGAAGAATCTAGTGGTCACTGAAGATTCTTGGGTCATCCCAAGAATGGGATGGAAGATTCTAGTGGGTCATCCCCCACATGATGTAAAAGAAGAATCTAGTGGTCACTGAAGATTCTTGGGTCATCCCAAGAATGGGATGGAAGATTCTAGTGGGTCATCCCCCACATGATGTAAAAGAAGAATCTAGTGGTCACTGAAGATTCTTGGGTCATCCCAAGAATGGGATGGAAGATTCTAGTGGGTCATCCCCCACATGATGTAAAAGAAGAATCTAGTGGTCACTGAAGATTCTTGGGTCATCCCAAGAATGGGATGGAAGATTCTAGTGGGTCATCCCCCACATGAGGAAGTGGGGGATGCCAGGAAATGTTATTACTCTTTCATAACTCGAGTTTTGCCAGCTTTTTATTTATTTTTGTCATTCAGGAATAATTTGAGATTATTTGTATATTTGCTTGCCATTTGACGGCAGAAATCCTTTTCATTCAATCAGTTCATTTATTCAGTTTTTATTCCATCAGTCAGTTTGTCAACAAATACTGATTTCATGCCTACCGTGTGCAGGCAGTGTTTTAAAATTTGGAGGTGAACAAACAGATAACTTATGCTTTTTCAGCTGGGACATAGACAAAGCTAATAAGTAGAATATATACCATGCCAGATAGTAATAGGTGCTGTGGGAAAAATAAAGCAGGGAAGGGTGATAGGGAATGCAAAGGTGGCACTTTAAAATAGAATAGTCAGATAAGTTTCTGCTGAGATGGTGATACTTGAGCAAAGACTTGGAAGAGGTGAGAAAGGCAGCGTTGCAATTATCTGGGGGAAATTCTTTCCAGGCAAAGGGAGAAGTAGGTGCAAAGGTCCTAAGGAGGGAATGGAAGAACGTGTCCTGTTGGAAGAACACCAGGACTAGCATGGCAAGAACAGACTGTCTGCAGAAGGAGGAAGCAAGGCCTGTGTGTGGGGGCAACAGAGTTTATTCTATTCTCACTGCCTGCGGTGTCCTTCCCTACCATTGCCAGATGCCCAGGTTCCAGGTGTACCTCATCACTTAAGCATCCGTTGAAGCCTTTTTGTCTTGCTTAAAGATTCCTCTTGGTTCTTAGGATTTTGTTTTTATTTTATGATGGTATACTATTCTGTTTCAGATTGCATAATTCCTTGGTGCATCCTATACATTCCTTAATAGAAGGTATCAGGTTTTAAACAGATTTGGCAACCCACTCCAGTGTTCTTGCCTGGAGAATCCCAAGGACGGGGGAGCCTGGTAGACTGACGTCTATGCGGTCGCACAGAGTTGGACACGACTGAAGTGACTTAGCCGCAGTAGCAGTGTTACCCTCTGCAATCAACATTAAGCCTTAAATATAAAGAACTCTGTATTTCTTATTCCTTCCAACTCTAAAATTTAGTCTTTTTATTAACTGAAAGTTTTAAGAATCCATGTCTTTAGGACGGAAGTAATGAGGAAACAGCTGTTACTGTAGCTGTTTTGGTTTTTAGTTGAAAGAGGCTTTAAGAAGTACATATCCAATAACATTGAGAGTTTTGAGCTTAATTTATTGAGGGATATCTAGGGATGTGGTTTGGGTATCATTCCTGTACTCTGATAGGATGCTGAGCTTTGAGTCCAGCAATAATGATTTGACACTGAAGAGTTTGAAAACTGTTTAACCATGCCAACCAGTTTCCCTTACTGCATTGAATTTCTATTTCTCATTTATTCTCCCTTATGATACAACAGTTTGTATTTACCCTTTAATAGTACAGATTTCCAGTTCTTGCTGTAATAAATATTTAGATTTGATGGTGCCTCCAACCTGCTGTTCAATGTATGGGACATATAAAGTCACCCTCGGTTTTCTAAACTGATGTTTTTGGTTCATTCTGCTAGAATCAGACATGTAAGATTTAAAAAGTGGACTCAGAATTCATTCACTTTTGTTTTTCCCTCCTGTATTCTTGAACTGGGCTTCCCAGATGTGGCTAGTGATAAAAGAACCTACCTGCCAACGAAGGAGACGTAAGAGATGCGGCTTCTCTCCCTGGGTCAGGAACATCCCCTGGAGGAGGGCATGGCAACCCACTCCAGTATTTTTGCCTAGAGAATTCCATGGACAGAGGAACCTGGCAGGCTACAGTCCATAGGGTTGCAAAGAGTCAGACACGACTGAAGCAACTTAGCACGCAAGCACATCCTTGAACTTGACTGCAGAAATTCAAATGTTTTTCTTGCTCTACATCTTTAATTGACATTTAGCCACAGCGACTTGGCAACAGTAAACTTTAGTGTTTTAATATTTGCCTGGCAATATTTGTATATTACTATAAATCACTAAAGAGATTTATATTTCATAAGCCATATATATATTTTATATAGCCATCAAGCAAGGAAAAAAACCCTTGGGTTATGATTCTCATGTTATTAATGCACCATGGCATATCCTTTGGTGAATATCTGTAATAAAATAAAAGTGTTTTCCTTTTATATGAATTATTGTAATTGTGTCTACAGATTTAAGCAATTGTGTATTTATAAGGGTGTACACAAAGTACAAACAGGAAAGTTTTCAAACTATTACATACATGAGTTGTCTCAACATTCTTATAAACTATATCTGATTATTAAGTTGTTTTTCAACTAAATGAAAGCCCTAGATAGAATGCTTATATTGTTCTTTCCTTTTTTTGAATTTGTTTACATAAAAAATATAAAGTATAAGTATATATAACTATTTTTCTTTCAAAAATTTCTTTGAGAAAGATGCATTGGTGTTGACTGATGTCTTTTTTTGCAGCTATTAAGACATTGTGGCAAGTGGGATAGTTAAACTTATTTTTATGATTGTATGTCAACAATTCTAAGTTTAAATTTAGGTATTATCACATATTAACACATAGTATTTGACTGTTTTGTTAACAAGATAATTCAAAATTATTTTATTTCCTTCCACATGAGTTAGGACACTTTTGGCTATACAAATTGAGTTTTATGTAACCTGACTCCAATTTGCTTTAAAAGGAACTTTGTTAGGATACAGAATAGGAAATGCAGACTAATAGACAAACTCCAAAATTATTTGATTCAGCAAATCAATGACTTCACTATATATCCAGTTTCTTTCTCTTTCTCTGCCCTGCACTTTACAAAGTTGATATCCAAAGGTTGATTTCCTCCTTGAAATCAGTTATAATTAATAAAATCAACAAGGAGAGAGAGATCTGTTCCTATAATCCTAGACTATATCTTTCCCTTCAGTCTGGGTGGTTCTACCCAGTCTGGTTAGAGTAACTGGGATCCACCCTTACAGCTCAGGCTTCCCTTGTGGTTCAGCTGGTAAAGAAGCCACCTGCAATGCAGGAGACCTGAGTTCAATCCCTGGGTTGGGAAGATCCCCTGGAGAAGAGAAAGACTACCCACTCCAGTATTCTGGCCTGGAGAATTCTATGAAGTGTATAGTCCATGTGGTCACAAAGAGTCAGACACGACTGAGTGACTTTCACACTTTCACTTACAGCTGAGGATGAGGGTGGAAATATGAAGAAAACTGGTATTCTGTTGGAAAAATGGAAGAGAGGAATGGATGTGGGTAGGCAAAAAAGTATCCACTATTCCCTCTTCATTAGTTCGGTTCAGTTCAGTTCAGTCGCTCAGTCGTGTCTGACTCTCTGCAACTCCATGAATCGCAGCATGCCAGGCCTCCCTGTCCATCACCAGCTCCCGGAGTTCACCCAGACTCACGTCCATCGAGTCAGTGATGCCATCCAGCCATCTCATCCTCTGTCGTCCCCTTCTCCTCCTGCTCCCAATCCCTCCCAGCATCAGAGTCTTTTCCAATGAGTCAACTCTTCGCATGAGGTGGCCAAAGTGCTGGAGTTTCAGCTTTAGCATCATTCCTTCCAAAGAAATCCCAGGGCTGATCTCCTTCAGAATGGACTGGTTGGATCTCCTTGCAGTCCAAGGGACTCTTCAAGAGTCTTCTCCAACACCACAGTTCAAAGGCATCAATTCTTCGGCGCTCAGCCTTCTTCACAGTCCAACTCTCACATCCATACATGACCACTGGAAAAACCATAGCCTTGACTAGACGGACCTTTGTTTCCCCATCTACTTCCCATGAAGTGATGGGACCAGATGCCATGATCTTCATTTTCTGAATGTTGAGCTTTAAGCCAACTTTTTCACTGTCCACTTTCACTTTCATCAAGAGGTTTTTTAGTTCCTCTTCACTTTTCTGCCATAAGGGTGGTGTCATCTGTATCTCTGAGGTTATTGATACTTCTCCCGGCAATCTTGATTCCAGCTTGTGCTTCTTCCAGCCCAGTGTTTCTCATGATGTATTCTGCATATAAGTTAAATAAGCAGGGTGACAATATACAGCCTTGACGTACTCCTTTTCCTATTTGGAACCAGTCTGTTGTTCCATGTCCAGTTCTAACTGTTGCTTCCTGACCTGCATACAGATTTCTCTAAAGGCAGGTCAGGTGGTCTGGTATTCCCATCTCTTTCAGAATTTTCCACAGTTTATTGTGATCCACACAGTCAAAGGCTTTGGCATAGTCAATAAAGCAGAAATAGGTGTTTTTCTGGAACTCTCTTGCTTTTTCCATGATCCAGCGGATGTTGGAAATTTGATCTCTGGTTCCTCTGCCTTTTCTAAAAGCAGCTTGAACATCAGGAAGTTCACGGTTCACATATTGCTGAAGCCTGGCTGGGAGAATTTTGAGCATTACTTTACTAGTGTGAGATGAGTGCAATTGTGCGGTAGTTTGAGCATTCTTTGGCATTGCCTTTCTTTGGGATTGGAATGAAAACTGACCTTTTCCAGTCCTGTGGCCACTGCTGAGTTTTCCAGATTTGCTGGCATATTGAGTGCAGCACTTTCACAGCATCATCTTTCAGGATTTGAGAGAGCTCAACTGGAATTCCATCACCTCCACTAGCTTTGTTCGTAGTGATACTTTCTAAGGCCCACTTGACTTCACATTCTAGGATGTCTGGGTCTAGGTCAGTGATCACACCATCGTGATTATCTGGGTCAGGAAGATCTTTTTTGTACAATTCTTCTGTGTATTCTTGCCATCTCTTCTTAATATCTTCTGCTTCTGTTAGGTCCATACCACTTCTGTTCTTTATCGAGCCCATCTTTGCATGAAATGTTCCCTTGGTATCTCTAATTTTCTTGAAGAGATCTCTAGTCTTTCCCATTCTGTTGTTTTCCTCTATTTCTTTGCATTGATCGCTGAGGAAGGCTTTCTTATCTATTCTTGCTATTCTTTGGA
>NW_011495037.1:1396609-1409834 GCF_000754665.1 Bison bison bison
CCTTTTCTCCTTTGCTTTTCGCTTCTTTTTACAGCTATTTGTAAGGCCTCCCCAGACAGCCATTTTGCTTTTTTGCATTTCTTTTCCATGGGGATGGTCTTGATCCCTGTCTCCCGTACAATGTCACGAACCTCATTCCATAGTTCATCAGGCACTGTATCTATCAGATCTAGGCCCTTAAATCTATTTCTCACTTCCACTGTATAATCATAAGGGCTCATGTTATTTCTTTTGAATAGATATTTTCTTCTTCTCTGTAATTTTATTTTATTTTTTTTTAAAGATTTATTTTATTTTCTGGTTGGAGGGTCTTCATTGCCAAAGACAGGCTTTCCCTAGTTGTGGCAAGCGGAGCTTCCCTTTGCTGTGGTGTGCTGGCTTCTCGTTGCATGGCGTCTTCTGTTGAGGAGCACAGGCTCGAGGCACAGGGGCTTCAGTAGCTGCAGGAGTGGGCTCAGCAGTTGCGGCTCCCGGGCTCTAGAGCCCTGGCCCAGTCATTGTGGCACGTGGGCTTAGTTGCTGTGCAGCATGTGGGAGCTCCTGGACTAGGGGTCAAACCCGTGTCCCTTGCATTGCAAAGCAGATTCGTAACCACTGGACCTCCAGGGAAGCCCCCTTCTCAGTAATTTTAGATTGTTTCTGAGGATGTTACTGTCAAGACTAGTTCTTGGTACTATGTGGTTCTGAACACGTGACACAAAAAATCATACTTAGTACTTAGTTCAAGGTATTCCTTATACCAGTGGAATATTGAAAAATTCAAATCCTAATATAATCACAATTTTCGTAGGTAGTATGCTTAAAGACTTGCTTTTTAAAAAATTAAGATTAATAAACCTGTTGCCAATTGTGTTGAAAGGAAGAAATAAAATGTTCACCATCACAGTGATTTTTGGTTTGGGGGAAAAATTATAGTCCACTCCTCTGCCTTTCAGAACAGAAAAAGGCCTTGTATCAGGTGGCAGTATTATATTTCTTTGGTTAAGCTGATTGCTAAATTATTTATTGTTTTAATTTTTAAGTAAATTTATTGTGATTACATGAAAAATATGTGAGTATTAAGATCACTAAGGTCATCCTTGATTTCACCACCCATAGATAACTGTTGCTATTTAATGTACTTCTTCTCTATGTCTTCTTAAATTTTTTCTCTAGAATATCCCAATGAAGAGTATATCCCTTTTAGACACTAATAACACAAAGAATGCGTTGAAGCTGTCATTGGATTTATAGAACACTTGTGGCTTTAAGATAACCAAATATTTTAATGTCTTGCTGTTAATGTCGTGTCACTAAGTCATGTCCACCTCTTTGCAATCCCATGGACTGCAGCACACCAGGCTTCCTTGTCCTTCGCTATCTCCCAGTGTTTGGTCAGATTCATGTTCATTGAGTTGGTGATCCTATCCAACCATCTCATGTCTAGCTGTTTGATTATTAAATATTTAAAAATGCATAATGTATGTTAATTGTATTTTAATAACTTGCATGTATTTTTTCCTCCATATATATCTTCCTCCCTCCCCCCATAGAATTGAACTTACGTAAGTAACCTGAGTGTATCAGGGCCCTTCCCTTTTTTTGATTCTGAAAGGAAATCTTTGCTAATTTTTGTGATAAAGTCAAGGGATTCCTTCTTTAGCACTTGAAATTGTCTTTGTACTTTTGGGTTACTGATTTTTTCACTGCTGCTGCTAAGCCAAGGCAATTCTGGCCCTGTCAGCCTTCCTCTCACCAACTCATCTGAACTGCAATACAGATTTTCAGCTTTCTTTGCTAAAGGGTCAGGAAACTCTCAAGCTGTGTAAGAGGAGTAAAGGCCAACATTCTAGCTATCAGGTGTTAAATTCTTAAGACTCCAAGGGGAGACACTTCCAGGCTTAGTCCTTTGAAAGTAAGAGTGTCCTTTTGGGATACTATGTGACCTGCCCATTGCACTCTCCTTTCTCTTCTCCCCTGCCCATATTCCTTCAACACATGTTTATTTGTTGTTTTGTATGCCCCTGTTCTAAGCTCTGGTAATATTGTAATGCGTAAGACTGACAGCCTCCCTGCCCGATGGGTTTATTAATACTTTCCAGTGACGACAAATAAACAATAAATGAATTATGTCAAACTGTGTGATTAGTCTGTGAAAAAAAATAAGCCATGTAGGGGGATAAAGAATGATGGGGAGAAGCTATCTTAAATAAAATCATCAAGGAAAGACTCTTTACAAACCTGATGTTGGAGAAGATGAACTGTATGAGATGAGGGAGTGTTTGAGAAAAACTCAGGAAAGAACGTTTCAGGCAGAAAGAGGTGTAGGATCCCTCAGACGGGTCCACAGTTGGTGTGGAGGAATAGCGAGAAGGCAAGCAGAGTGATCGCAGGGAAGAGTGACTGGAGATGAACTGAGAGAGAGAGAGAGAGAGAGAGAGAGAGAGAGGGACTCATGCCTGTGTCAAACCGCGCCTTCTCTTCTTCGAGTCTTTCAGTCAGATGACATCATCCCTGTCGTGCTCTCCACAGGAAGAGGCGTTTCTCCTTGAATCCCACTTGTATTTTGCATGGTTGAACACTGCCTCTCGCCTCTGCAGGAGAGGTAGTGATGCTCCCCTCTGCTCAATTATTTTCTTCTCTACCTGGTTTGGAGAGGCAGGAGAGCTCGCCCAGCAAATGAAGGTAAAAGTGAGCGCTCAATTCTGTGCAGCCTCTATATTAATGAGACCAGTGATCAAGCTGGTTTCGTTTCCTAAGTAACCTGTGAAGTAACACAGCTCAAGAAGAAAAGTATTTATCTTTCTCAGACATCTCACAGCCTTAATTATAGATGAGCAAAATCTCTGTGATACCTACTAGACCAGCTCTGTTATCGTGCCAGGAAGCATTTCCATCTTTTCTGCTTTGCTTGGAGCCTCCCAATGCAGGAATCCATGGCTGTCAGTCGCTGTTCTCTTTGTTAGCCAGGAGCAAAGGGCTCTTGATTGGTGTCAGACCCACTGTTTTGTTTTGATGACTGTGTGCTCGCCAGTTAAGTGGGAAAGACTTCGAGTTCATCCCACCGCACATGTATTCTGCCATTACCTGTCACTGGTAATTCTTAGTGTGATTGTTCTAAAATGATTTTTAGGGTGATAAAACATTTGTAACAGATTTACCATTTTAAGTATATAGCTCTGTGGCATTAAGTGTTGTGTAACCATCACTACCATCCATCTGCAGAACTTCTTCATCTTCCCCACTTGAAACTTTGTACACTGTTAAACACTTAACCCCCCATTGTCCCCTTCCCCCTGGAAAGCCACTGGCGACCACCATTCTACTTTCTGTCTCAATGAATTTGGTTAGGAATCTCATGAAAGAGAAATCTCGCAATGTTTGTCCTTTCATGACTGGCCTCTTTCACTTGGCAGGCACGTGGTATGCATGCGTGCTAGGTCGCTTCAGTCATGTCTGACTCTTTGCAACCCCATGGACTGTAGCCCGCCAGGCTCCTTTGTCCATGGGATTCTCCAGGCAAGAATACTGGAGTTGGTTGCCATGACCTCCTCCATGGGATCTTCCTGACCCAGGGATTGAACCTGTGTCTCTTATTTTTCCTGCATTGGTAGATGGGCTCTTTACCACTAGTGCCACCTGGGAAGCCCTTCACTTGGCATGGTGTCTTCAAAGATTTAACAGTGTTATTGCATGTGTCAACTTTTCCTTCTTTTTCAAGGCTGAATAATATGTATATATGCACGTGCCATGCATTATTTGTCCATTTGCCTATTAATGGATGCTTGGGTTCCACTTTTTGACTGTTGTGAATAACGCTGCTGTGAACCTGGGTGTTAGGTTACACTTCCCTGTTAACTAGTGATGTTGAGCGTCGTTTCGTGTGTTTACTGATCGTTTGTATATCTTCTTTGGAGAAATATCTAAGTACTTTGCCCATTTTATAATCAGGCTATTTGGTTTCTTTGTTGTTGAGTTGCTTCTTATCAGATACATGATTTGCAGATATTTTCTCCCAATCAGTGAGTTGCTTATTCACCCAAGGAGTGGTATCCCTTTTCAAAGGATAGTGTCTTTTGATGCACAAAATTTTTGCTTTTGGTGAGGTCCATCTTTTTTTTTTCTCCTGTGCTTTTGGTATCATATCCAGAAAATGATTTTTTAATGACTATATAATAGTTTATTGAATCATATATCATAATTTATTTAACCAGTCTTCTGCTGTGGACTTTTATTTTGAATAAGGTTTTTTAAAGGGAATATTGGGTAAGAAAATACTTTCAAAACCTGATGCATAATAAAAACTCAGTACTTGTTACCTAAATTAATAATAACTTTCATTGCTACTTTTATTATTACTACTTCTTGTTACTTCCTATCCTTGGTTGGAAAGTTATATAGCTAAGGGACTATAGAACAGTCCAGAGATTGTTCCTGGATGTTCTATTTCCTCAAAATGAATCATCTCTTTGTAGACCTTGTTTTGGAGTGAACTTCCTTCTAATTACAAAATGCAAAGTTCTACAAGATTCTTCCAGAGAAGAGAGTTTCATTGGGAGGTGTTTTAAACAGAAAGCTAAAAAACTTGCCCTAGCTTTTTTTTTTTTTTTTTTAATTTTAAAGAATTACCTAACCTTTAAAAAAATCTTTAAGGTATAATTTATAATTCACATACTGTAAAATTTACTCATTTAAAGTGTATATATAATTCAGTGATTAAAAAAAATTTTTTTATTCATGGCTGTATTATGCAACTATCAGCATAATATATATTTAGAACATTTTTATCAAACCAGATGAAACCTCATACCCATTAACAGTCAATCCCTAATCTCTACTCCCCCCAGCCTTTGGGCAACTATTAATCTATTTTCTGTGTATTTAGATTGGCCTATTCTAGACATCTCATATAAATGAAATCATGAAATATGTAGTCTTTTGTGGCTGACGTCTTTTCACTTAGCATATTTTCAGGATTCACCCATGTTGTAGCACGTATCAGTACTGCATTTTTATGGCCAAATAATATTCCATTGTATAGACATACCACATGTGTTTGTCCCTTTATCAGTTGATAGATGATGTTTGAACTGCTTCAACTTTTTGACTACTGTGAATAGTGTTGCTATGAACATTCATGTACAAATTTTTTCTGTGGACATGTATTTTCATATCTTTTGGTTATGTATCTAGGAGTGGAATGACTAGGTCATGTGATAACAATGTTTATTAATTGTTTAAAGAACTGCCAGATCGTTCTCCAGATTGTCTATTCCAATTTAAATACCCATCAGCAATGTATGAAGGTTCCAATTTCTCCATATCTTTATTAACTCTTATTTTATTACATGTCTTTTTGATTCTAGTTAATGTGGTAGATGTCAGATGGTGTCTCATGATTTTCGTTTATATTTTCCTAATGACAGTGACAGTGAGCATCTTTTCATGTGCTTATTGGCTATTTGTATATCTTTGGGGAAAAGTCTATTCAAATCCTTAATCCCTTTTTAAGTTGGGTTATGTGTCTTTTGGTTATTGAGTTTGTAAGAGTTCTTGATTTACTCTGGACGCAGACACCTTGCAGATACATGAGTTGTGCATCTTTGTTGTTGCTTCTACTTTCCTGACAGTGTCATTTGCGGCACAGAGGTTTGTGATTTTTAAAGTCTGTCTTTATTTGGCCACATCACCTCTTTGTTGCAGTACCCAGCCTTTGTTACCCTGTGACATGTGGGAACTTAGTTCCCTGATCAGGGTTCAAACCCACATTCCCTGCCCTGGAAGGCATATTCTTAACCAGTGGACCACAAGGGAAGTCCCTGCTGCTGCTGCTGCTAAGTCGCTTCAGTCGTGTCCGACTCTGTGCGGCCCCATAGATGGCAGCCCACTAGGCTCCTCTGTCCCTGGGATTCTCCAGGCAAGAATACTGGAGTGGGTTGCCATTTCCTTCTCCAATGCATGAAAGTGAAAAGTGAAAGTGAAGTCGCTCAGTCGTGCCCGACTCTTAGCGACCCCGTGGACTGCAGCCTACCAGGCTCCTCTGACCATGGGATTTTTCCAGGCAAGAGTACTGGAGTGAGGTGCCATTGTCTTCTCTGAGGGAAGTCCTTAAAGTTTTCTTATTTTGATTTTGTCCAATTTATCCTCCCCCCTCCCCCAGCTCCTTTTGCCTGTGTTATTTTGGCATATCTAAGAAAACTTTGTGTAATCCGAGATCATATAGGTTATATTTTCTTTCAGGAGTTTTGTAGTTTTCTTACATTTAGGTCTGTGATCTTTTTTTGAGTTAGCTCTGTGTATGGTGTGGGGTAAGAGGTTAATGTCATTTTTTGCAGGTAGCTATCCAGTTTTCCTCTCACCATTTATGGACAAGACTATTCTTTTCCCATTGAATTGTCTAGGTACCTTACTCCAACTTTCCTCCCCCAATTTTACTTTGATTTTTAGTTCTCAGACCTTTCAGCTTCCACCACAGTTCAGGCTCTCTCTTTAGATATTTCAGACTCAGTCTATCACCTTCTCAGATGTTTTTTACTTAAATTAAATAATAGGGTTTTTGCCACTGAAAGTGGCAAACTTCTTAGTATGATAGATGTTAATTTTAGAGTGTTGATAATAGTTTTCACATATTGAGTGCTTTCTTGTGCTAAGCATTATTAATACATTTTTATATGTTGTAGGGGGAAACACCATTGAGTTCAAAGAAATTTAATAAACTGGGCAAGCGCTAGGATAATTTCTGTTGCAGGTGCTGTCTTCTCTCCTTGTTGGTTGGGATTTAGGGGTATGATGACTGCTTGTTCTTTATACACTCAGGCTAAAAGTGAAGCCTACTCACATATACCAAGTTTCCAGGCAGACTTCCAACTTGGGTGAGATCTGGCAAAAAAAAACCCACGTAACTGAATTTTTTTTGTTGAGGGCTTCTCTTTTTCATGTTTTCTAAATGTTGGAGTGCTCTGTGGCTTAGTTTGCAAATTTCTTTTCCCGTTAGGAAAAAGACAGTCTTTCTCTCACTTCTGCACTTTAATGCAAAGTAAACTAATTATTATTCCTCATATATGCTGCTCACTTGGGTCATGCTCTGGTCCTTGCTTTGGCCCAGACTTTTCCTTCTGCCTCCAATATCAAGTAGCATCACATTCCTCCTTCTCTGCATTCCTGAATTCTGTCTGTTCTGTAAGTCCATCCCTAGATATATGTCACTTTTCTTTGAAGATAATCTTGCTGCTGAAAATCATGTGTTCCCCTTGGCTTCTTACAGTATTGAATATAATTTTTGTGCTGTTCTTATGTCAGAGGTTATCCCCTTTTATCATAAAGATGTCTATTTCTTTTTTGAACAATAAAAAAGGCAAAATATAGCATATGAAATAAATATGCTAAGTAGATATATTCATTTTATTTCTTGTTTTAAGCTCTTTTGGAAAAGAAACTTTCTTTTTGTGTTGGTAATTGTTGATATTCTGACATTCAGTGGAGTAAATGAATGCACTTTAAGAAAAAAATTATTTGTGGGAGGCAGGGAAGTGGATAATGATATATTTACTGTCTGATTAGGGAAAAGTTTGGGTTTTAAAGTTGCCTTTTGTTTGGGATATATGTTTAGAATCAAGGAAGGAACATAGAAAAAGGTAAGGTTTTATTAGTGGGCTACTGGATTTTTAAAATTTAATTTTCAATGTGGATTAAGAAGTGTTAAAAATAATAAGCATTGTTTTCTTTATGTAATTCTAGTTGTCTTTAGACCGATGTAATCTAGGAGATGTGACTGACTGAAATGTATGTGTATCTTTTGACTTCTGTTATGAAACTGTAGCATTAGGAAATCTGATCAGCCTGAAGCAAGCTCCAGGCTTCTTTATGAAAGCTGTTAAATTAAATTGATTTTTAAAGAAAGGGAAATTGTCTTTTGTCAGTAGAGACTTGATTTGTTTAATCTTAACTTAGACTTTGGTTGCTTGAATAAAATTTCAGGGCTTCTTTCTAGTATTGATTTTCTCAGTTGAGTATTGCTTGGTATTTTAAGAAAGATGATTCCAAGTAGCAGTCTTGAAGTTTGTATGAGAAATTCTTTTCACTGTTAAAACAGTGAAACGTAATTAAAGTTTAACATATTTAACCTGTTATTTGTTTATAAATAATAATGTAATGCAAAAAGATAACTTTTCTTAAAACTCCTGTACGACCTTTATACTATCATTAGAATTCTAGAGCTATTTAATGGATGATGACAAGGCCTCGAAATGAATATTCTAGAGTAAGTCAATGTTGATCCATGCTTATTATGTGCCAGCTGTTGTTTTTTAGAGCATTATGTGTATTAATTCAATTCTCACAACAACTCTGTGAGTAAATATTATTATTCTTGCTACCAGAGGAAAACTCAGGAAGGTAAAGCAATTTGCTCAAAGTTACACAGTTAATAAAGACCATATTCAGGAATAAACCCAGGTAGTCTGGTTGCAGAATCCATACTCTCTTCCCTCCCTTTTTTATTTTTAGCTTGCTTATCAAAGTTGTATACATAAGCATAGGTTATAGAATGTAACTGGATTCCCCACTGGCTCAGCAGTAAAGAATCTGCCTGCAGTGCAGGAGATAGGAATATCCTTTGGAGGAGGAAATGGCAACCTATTCCATTATTCTTGCCGGGAAAATCCCATGGAATGAGGACCCTAGCAGGGTCGTAAAGAGTCATAAAGAGTCGGATATGACTAAGCGACTGAACACAAACACACAAAGAGCTATTATATAGTTCTGTAGAATTTATTATGAAAAATAACATGCTCTTATTCCCCCCCTCCTGTAGGTACATACATTTATCTGATAACTCGGTGTTTATTACATGTCTCTAAATAACATGCTTGTTTCGTTGCCTGTAGGCAATGGGCATTTTTCACTTGTAGGCATGATCTGTTGACTTCTGCTATTAAAAATGATTATTTAGCTCTTTTTCGACCCCTCCCACTCAACATCTGTATCCTTCCAATCCTTTCATAGTTATTTCATAATTTTGGTTAGATCAGTATTTGGTGTTTACATTAGTTTCCTTTGTGAACACCATCCTCATCTGAACCATAAGTCGATTAGTCTTTCCTGACATTCCCTTTTCCTTGAAGATACAGTTGCCTTTTCCTTTGATCTAATCTTTTGTTTGAAAGAAAGTTTACTTACCCCTAATTCATGTCTTTGTCAGTTGTCTCAGTTCTATACATTTTCTCTCAGTTTCTTATTCCTGAAGAAATCTCTCCATGGCAGAGTAGAAGGACATGCGTTCATCTCTTCATGTGAGAGACCAGAATCACAACTAGCTGTTGAACAGCTATCCACAGGGGGCCTCTGGAACCCACCAAAAAAAAGAAAGGAAATCTCTCCTGAAGTCCTTTGGACCTGCTTTATGGCAGTCATGTTAGAATCTTTGTTATTGTAGATATTCATTTTTCCTGTTCCTGTGTTGGATCTCCTCTTGCTTGGTTATTTTGGTTTATTACCTTGCCATGGTGGAACATATCTTCCAGTAACTTCTTGAGAAAGAAAGATCATGGGAGATATTAATAAAATTTTTTGAGACTTTGCAAGTCTGAAGAGACTGTAACTTTACATTAACCAGCAATAGATTCCAGCAATAGAATTCTTGCTGGAAATAACCTTTCCTCAGAATTTTGATGGCATTGCTCTATTGCCTTTTAGTTTCCACTATTGTTATCAAAAAGCCTGATGAAATTCAAATTATCTATTCTTTGTGTATAGACCTCTTTTTACTCTCCAGAAAATACATAGACTCCTGTTTGTCTGCAGTTTATTAAGTTTCACGGACCCTTGCCGTGAATCTGTTTTCATTAGCTGTGCTGGGTTCTTGATGGGCCCTTTAATTCTGGAAATTCTTGTTTTCTGTTCTTGAAAAATTTCTCAGTTCTTTTTTTTGAATCTCTTTTTATTCAGCATTCCTCTAGATTGTTGTTCTACTTCTGTTATTCTTTCTCACCTATTTTTCTGCCCTTTGGTCCGATTTTTTGAATGGTTTTCTCACTTTATTTTCCAGTCTTCCCCCTGATTTTTAAAATTTATCCTCATATTTTTAATTTACATGAACTCTTTCTAAAAAATTTCTGAATGTTATGCTGTTCCTGTTCATAGTTGGATTATTTTTCTTACCTCACTAGTTTTAATGACATATACTTAAATTTTTTCTTCAGTCTACTTGGTTTATTTCCTTTCGGTTGCTTTTCACCCCTAGTTTTGTCCTTAGCTTTTATTTAGAGCTTTCATCAGATGTCCACTGATCTCTGGTCGACTTCTTGTAAAAGTAGGATACGAAAAGCTAACTGGAGACCCTGACTCCAGGTTGTTGCTGTTCAGTCACTCAGTGTCCTACTCTTTGTAACCCCAGGACTGCAGCACACCACGCTTCCCTGTCCTTCACCATCTCCTGGAGTTTGCTCAAACTCATGTCCATTGAGTCGGTGATGACAGCCAGCCATCTCATCCTCTGTCATCCCCTTCTCCTCCTGCCTTCAGTCTTTCCCAACATCAGGGTCTTTTCCAATGACTTAGCTCTTTGCATCAGGTAGACAAAGTATTGGTGCTTCAGCTTCAGCATCAGTCCTTCCAATGAATATTCAGGATTGATTTCCTTTAAGATTAACTGGTTGGATCTCCTTGCAGTCCAAGGGACTCTCAAGAGTCTTCTCCAACACCATAGTTTGAAGGCATTGGTTCTTTGGCATTGCTTTTTTATTGTTGAGCTCTCACATCCATACATGACTACTGAATCCATAGAGGTTGTCTATATGAGCTTTACTTGAGATGGTCAGGCTAGGCAGTTTCACTAGTGTAACGATAAAACTGCTATAACAGCAATCTCCCCAAGTCTTTGTGCTTAATACAATAAAGATTTATTTTTCACTCCCATTAAGTCTAGTATTAGTGTTCCTGATCAGCTAGAACCTTCTTTGTGGGCATTTATTTGTCATTCTTGAAATGGTGTCAAAGGAACTTCTGCATCTAGTTACCATGGAAGATAGTATAGGAATTTTTATGAGTGAGGTTTGGATGGTATATATTTAAAAATAAAAAAAATTTTTATTGACATATAGTTGATTTACAGTGTTGTGCCAATTTCTGCTATACAGCAAAGTGACTCAGTAATACACATACATTCTTTTTTAAAAATATCCTTTTCCATTATTGTTTATCACAGGATATTGAGTATAGTTCCCTATGCTATACAGTAGGAGTTTGTTGTTTATCCATCATAACACACACCCTCTTCCGACAACACAAGAGAAGACTCTACACATGGACATCACCAGATGGTCAACACCGAAATCAGATTGATTATATTCTTTGCAGCCAAAGATGGAGGAGCTCTATACAGTCAACAAAAACAAGACCAGGAGCTGACTGTGGCTCAGATCATGAACTCCTTATTGCCAAATTCAGACTTAAATTGAAGAAAGTAGGGAAAACCACTAGACCATTCAGGTATGACCTAAATCAAATCCCTTATGATTATACAGTGGAAGTGAGAAATAGATTTAAGGCCCTAGATCTGATAGACAGAGTGCCTGATGAACTATGGATGGAGGTTCGTGATATTGTACAGGAGACAGGGATCAAGACCATCCCCATGGAAAAGAAATGCAAAATGGCTGTCTGGGGAGGCCTTACAAATAGCTGTGAAAAGAAGAGAAGTGAAAAGCAAAGGAGAAAAGGAAAAATATAAGCATCTGAATGCAGAGTTCCAAAGAATAGCAAGAACAGATAAGAAAGCCTGCCTCAGCGATCAACAACAGAGTGGGAAAGACTAGAGATCTCTTCAAGAAAATTAGAGATACCAAGGGAACATTTCATGCAAAGATGGGCTCGATAAAGGACAGAAATGGTATGGACCTAACAGAAGCAGAAGATATTAAGAAGAGATGGCAAGAATACACAGAAGAACTATACAAAAAAGATCTTCACGACCCAGATAATCACAGTGGTGTGATCACTGACCTAGAGCCAGACATCCTGGAATGTGAAGTCAAGTGGGCCTTAGAAAGCATCACTACGAACAAAGCTAGTGGAGGTGATGGAATTCCAGTTGAGCTCTCTCAAATCCTGAAAGATGATGCTGTGAAAGTGCTGCACTCAATATGCCAGCAAATCTGGAAAACTCAGCAGTGGCCACAGGACTGGAAAAGGTCAGTTTTCATTCCAATCCCAAAGAAAGGCAATGCCAAAGAATGCTCAAACTACCGCACAATTGCACTCATCTCACACTAGTAAAGTAATGCTCAAAATTCTCCCAGCCAGGCTTCAGCAATATGTGAACCGTGAACTTCCTGATGTTCAAGCTGCTTTTAGAAAAGGCAGAGGAACCAGAGATCAAATTTCCAACATCTGCTGGATCATGGAAAAAGCAAGAGAGTTCCAGAAAAACATCTATTTCTGCTTTATTGACTATGCCAAAGCCTTTGACTGTGTGGATCACAATAAACTGGAAAATTCTTCAAGAAATGGGAATACCAGACCACCTATATGCGGGTCAGAATGCAACAGTTAGAACTGGACATGGAACAACAGACTGGTTCCAAATAGGAAAAGGAGTACGTCAAGGCTGTATATTGTCACCCTGCTTATTTAACTTATATGCAGAGTACATCATGAGAAACGCTGGATTGGAAGAAGCACAAGCTGGAATCAAGATTGCCGGGAGAAATATCAATAACCTCAGATATGCAGATGATACCACCCTTATGGCAGAAAGTGAAGAGGAACTAAAAAGCCTCTCGATGAAAGTGAAAGAGGAGAGTGAAAAAATTGGCTTAAAGCTCAACATTCAGAAAACGAAGATCATGGCATCCCGTCCCATCACTTCATGGGAAATAGATGGGGTAACAGTGGAAACAGTGTCAGACTTTATTTTTGGGGGCTCCAAAATCACTGCAGATGGTGACTGCAGCCCTGAAATTAAAAGACACTTACTCCTTGGAAGGAAAGTTATGACCAACCTAGATAGCATATTGAAAAGCAGAGACATTACTTTGCCAACAAAGGTCCATCTAGTCAAGGCTATGGTTTTTCCAGTGGTCATGTATGGATGTTGGACTGTGAAGAAAGCTGAGCACCGAAGAATTGATGCTTTTGAACTGTGGTGTTGGAGAAGACTCTTGAGAGTCCCTTGGACTGCAAGGAGATCCAACCAGTCCATTCTAAAGGAGATCAGTCCTGGATGTTCATTGGAAGGACTGATGTTGAA
>NW_011495037.1:1409976-1415229 GCF_000754665.1 Bison bison bison
CCACCTCATGCAAAGAGTTGACTCATTGGAAAAGACCCTGATGCTGGGAGGGATCGGGGGCAGGAGGAGAAGGGGACGACAGAGGATGAGATGGCTGGATGGCATCACCGACTCAATGGACATGGTTTTGTGTGGACTCTGGGAGTTGGTGATGGACAGGGAGGCCTGGCGTGCTGCAATTCATGGGGTCACAAAGAGTAGGACACGACTGAGCAACTGTACTGAACTGAACTGATGAACATAGGGATGCATGTATCTTTTCAAATTATAGTTTTGTTTGAGTATATACCAGGAGTGGGATTACTGGATCATATGGTAATTCTGTTTTTAGTTTTCTGAGGAACCTCCTGTAAGTTGACTGCACCAACTTACATTCCCACCAACAGTGTAGGAAGATTCCCTTTTCTCCATACCCTCTCCAGCATTTATTATTTGTAGACTTCTTAATGGTAGCCGTTCTCACCAGTGTGAAATGATACCTCTTTGAAGTTTTGATTTGCATTTAAGGAAGACATACATATGGCCAGTATTTTTTTTTTTTTTTAACAACTGGCTTACCTGGGAGGAAAGAGCTCTATTTTGTAGTATTTGCTACATGGTGTAAGTACTCCGTTATGGTCAGTTTCATGCTCTCAACATGATGTAGTGACATCATGTGACGGAATGCAGAATTTGGAAGAGATATGCATAGTTGACTTTTAGTTGTGCCAGCTCTGGTATAGAATTCTGGGAGCTGATCAAAGTAAAGAACTAGGGATTTCAGCATCTGGCTTGTTGACATTTTCTTTTTTGCCCCTGTTTTCAGTATGGCCAGGTATTTACTTTTATTGCTGCCCTAAGAAATGACCACAAACTTAGTGACTTAAAAATAACACAGATTTACAGGCACACCTCATTTTATTGCCCTTTGTTTTATCACACTTTAACCCAGATTTTGCATTTTTTACAGATTGAAGGTTTGTGGCAACCCTACCTCGAGCAAGACTGTTTGCGCCAGTTTTTCTAACAGCATTTGCTCACTTGTGTCTCTGTGTCACATTTTGGTAATTCTTGTAATATTTCTAATATCTTCATTATTATTTTCTTTGTTATAATGGTCTGTGAGTGATCATTGATGTCACTGTTGTAAATTTTGGGGGTGCCACAAACCACCCACATATATGAGAGCAAACCAAATGTGTGTGTTCTAATTGCCCCACTGACCAGCCAGTCCCCTTCTCTCCCCCACTTCTAGGCCTCCCTGTTTCCTGAGATACAACAGCTTTGAAATTACAGCAGTGAATGACCTGATCATAGTCTATAAATTGTTCAAATGAAAGGAGTCCCACATCTCTCACTTTAAATCAAAAGCAAGATGTGGTTAGGCTTAGTGAGGAGGGCATGTTGAAAGCTAAGGTAGGCTAAAAGCTTGGCCTCTTGCACCAAACAGATAGCCAAGCTGTAAGCGCAAAGGAAACATTCTTGAAGGAAATTAACAGTACTATTGCAGTGAGCACACGAATGATAGGAAAGTGAAGTAGCTTTACTGCTGATGTGGAGAAGTTTCAGTGGTCTGGATAGAAGGGCAAACCAGCCACAACATTCCTTTAAGCCAAAGCGTAATCCAGAGCATGACTAATTCTTCAGCTCTGTAAAGGCTGACAGAGGTGAGGATGCTGCAGAAGAGAAGTTTGAAACTGGCAGAGGTTCATTCATGATGTTTAAGGAAAGAAAGCTTAGTAACATGAAAGAACAAGGTGAAACAGCAAGTGCCGATATAGAAACTACATTGAGTTATTCAGAAGAATCAAGATGATGAACGAAGGTGACTGTACTAAACAACAGACTTTCCGTGTAGACAGAACATCCTTCTATTGGAAGAAGATGCCATCTAGGAAGGGCCTGGCATCAGTGATTCAAAGACTAGGCTGACTCTTGTTAAGGGCTAGTGCAGCTGGTGACTTTCATTTGAAGCCATCGGCCCTGGGATTTGGGGGATCGCTCATTTACCGTTCCCCAAATCCCAGGGCCCTGAAGAATTATGCTAATGTTATGCTAAAGTTGTGCTACTCTGCTTGTGCTTTATAAATGGAGCAACAAAGCCAGATGACAGCACATCTGTTTACAACATGGTTTACTGAATTTATTTTAAGTGCACTGTTAAGACCTCCTGCTCATAAAAAAAAAATTAAAAATTTCTTTCAAAATATTACTGCTCATTGACAATGCAGGTGGTCACCCAAGAGCTGTGGTGAAGATGTACGAGATTCATGTCATTTTCATGCTTGCTAATACAGTATACAGGCCACAGATCAAGAACTCATTTTGACTTTCAAGTCTTCTACTTTAAAAAATATATTTTGTAAGGCTATAGCAGCCACAGACAGTGATTCCTCTGATGGATGTGGGCAGTCAGTTGGAAACCTTTCGGGAAGGGTTCACCATTCTAAATGCTATTAAGAGCATTTATGATTCAGGAGAAGAGGTGATAATATCAACATTCACAGGAGTTAGAAGAAGTTGATTCCAACCTTTGTGAATGACTTGCAGGGGAGGGATTCAAGACTCCAGTGAAGGAAGTAATTGCAGATGTGTGTGAGATATAGCAGGAGAACTAGAATTAGGAGCAGAGCCTGAGGATGTGAATGCAGAGTTCCAAAGAATAGCAAGAGAGATAAGAAAGTCTTCCTAAGTGAACAGTGCAAAGAAATAGGGGAAAACAATAGAATGGGAAAGACTAGAGATCTCTTCAAGAAAATTAGAGATACCAACGGAACATTTCATGCAAAGAGGGAAACAATAAAGGACAGAAATAGTATGGACTTAACAGAAGCAGAAGAGATTAAGAAGAGGTGGCAAGATTACACAGAACTATACAAAAAAGATCTTGATGACCTGGATTATCATGATGGTGTGATCACTTACCTAGAGCCTGACATCCTGGAATGTGAAGCCGAGAGGGCCTTAGGAAGCATCACTACAAACAAAGCTAGTGGAGGTAATGGAATTCCAGCTGAGCTGTTTCAGATTCTTATAAAAGATGATGCTGTTAAAGTGCTACACTCAGTATCCCAGCAAATTGGAAAAACTCAACAGTGGACACAAGACTGGAAAAGGTCAGTTTTCATTCCAGTGTCAAAGAATGTTCAAACTACCACACAATTGCACTCATCTCACACACTAGCAAAGTAATGCTCAAAAATCCTCCAAGCTAGGCTTCAACAGTACTGGAACCAAGAACTTCCAGATGTACAAGCTGGATTTAGAAAAGGCAGAGGAACCAGAGATCAAATTGTCAACATCCGCTGGATCATAGAAAAAGCAAGAGAATTCCAGAAAAACATCTACTTCTGCTTCATTGATTGCCTTTGACTGTGTGGATCACAACAAATTGGAAAATTCTGAAAGAGATGGTAGTACCAGACCACCTGACCTGCCTCTTAAGAAATCTATATGCAGCTCAAGAAGCAACAGTTAGAACTGGACATGGAACAACAGACTGTTTCCAAATTGGGAAAGGAGTACATCAAGGCTGCATATTGTCACCCTGCTTATATAACTCATATGCAGAGTATACATGCAAAATGCTGTGCTGGTTGAAGCACAAACTGGAATCAAGATTTCCAGGAGAAATATCAACAACGCCAGATAGGCAG
Organism: Bison bison bison; assembly: GCF_000754665.1. Lineage (NCBI taxonomy): Eukaryota > Metazoa > Chordata > Mammalia > Artiodactyla > Bovidae > Bison > Bison bison. Next base: position 1,413,612 of record NW_011495037.1, read on the forward strand.
ATGATACCACCCTTATGGCAGAAAGCAAAGAGGAAATATTTTTACTTCTTGATGAAGGTGAAAGAGGAGAGTGAAAGTGCTGGCTTTTCATTTTGTTTTAACTCAACATTCAAAAAATGAAGATCATGACATCTAGTCCCATCATTTCATGGCTAATAGATGGGGAAACAATGACAGACTTTATTTTCTTGGGCTCCAAAATCACTGGGGACAGTGACTGCAGCCATGTAATTTAAAAGATGCTTGCCCCTTTGAAGAAAAGCTGTGACAAACCTAGACAGTGTTAAAAGCAGAGACATTGCTTTGCTGACAAAGATCTGTGTAGTCAAAGCTATGGTTTTGTTTATGGATGTGAGTTTATGGATTTATGGATGTGAGAGTTGGATGTAAAGAAGGCTGACCACCGAAGAATTGATGCTTTCAAATTGTGGTGTTGGAGAAGACTCTTGAGGGTCCCTTGGACTGCAGGGAGATCAATCCTAAATTAAATCAATCCAGAATATTCATTGGAAGAACTGATGCTGAAGCCGAAACTCCAATACAAGAGCTGACTCATTGGAAAAGACCCTGATGCTGGGAAAAATTGAAGACAGGAGGAGAAGGGCATAACAGAGGACTAGATGGTTGGATGGCATCACTGACTCAATGGACATGAGTTTGAGCAGGCTCTGGGAGATGTGAAGGACAGGGAAGCCTGGTGTGCTGCAGTCCATGGGGTTGCAAAGAGTTGGACATGACTGAGCGACTGAACAACAACAATATGATAAAACTTGAACAGATGAGGAGTTGCTTCATAATGATGAGCAAAGAAATGAGATATTTTTTGAGATATTTTGAGATAGAATCTACTCCTGGTGGGGATGCTGTAAAGAGTGTTGTTAGGACAACAAAGGACTTAGAATAATTCATAAATTTAGTTGATAAAGCAGTTGTAGGCTTTGAGAGGACTGACTCCAGTTTTGAAAGAAATTTTCCTGTGGGTAAAATACTGTCAAGCAGCACTGCATGATTCCTCCTTTATGAAAGGAAGAGTCCATCAATGTGGCAAACTGCACTGTTGTTTTATATTATTTTTTATTATTTAATTATTTAATATGTTTTATATTAAGAAATTGCCATTTGGGAGAATGGCATTGAAACATGTGAAATGTCATGTATGAAATGAGAGGTTCATATGAGGTTCAATGCACGATGCTGGATGCTTGGGCTGGTGCACTGGGACGACCCAGAGGGATGGTATGGGGAGGGAGGAGGGAGGAGGGTTCAGGATGGGGAACACATGTATAATTTTTTTTTAATTAAAATTGAATAAAATAATAATAATAATAATAATAATAAAAAATCATACATACGAATAGACTGGTGGTTGCCAAGGTTGGCCAGGGGTGGGAGTTAGGGGAGAGGGTAGGAGTGGGAATTTGGGATTAGCAGATACAAGCTGGTGTATATAGAATGAATAAAAAACAAAGTCCTATTGTATAGCATGGCAGCTACATTCAGTATCCTATGATAAATCATAATGGAAAAGAGTATGAAAATGGATGTGTATATATATATATATATACACACATACATGTATATGTATAACCGAATCACTTTGCTATACAGCAGTAATTAT
>NW_011495037.1:1415586-1463441 GCF_000754665.1 Bison bison bison
AGCACCTTGATCTTGGACTTCTCAGCTCCTAGAACTGCGAGGAATAAGTGTTTGTTGTTGCAGCCATGCAGTCTATGGTAATTTGTTGTAGCAGCCTGAGGGATCTAGGACAATTATGATCATGGCTGGGGCTCCCCCCCCCCCCCAAAAAAAAAAAAAAAATTGCCATAGTCACCCAAACCTTCAGCAACCACCCCCCTGATCAGTCAGCAGCCACTGAGGCAAGACCTTCCACCAGTGAAAAGATTATGATTCAGGGAAAGCTCAGATGATGGTTAACATTTTTTTTAAGCAATAAAGTATTCTTTAAGGTATGTACTTTTTTTATATATACATAATCCTGTTGAATACTTAGTAGCCCACATTATAGAATGAACATAACTTTTTTATGAACTGGGTAACCAAAAATTTTGTGTTACTCCTTTTATTGCTGTACTGTGGTCTGGAAGCAAACCTTCGATATTTCCAGGGTATGCCTTTATATGCACCACGTTTGTTTTCTTTACGCATGGACACTTAGGTTGTTTCCATATATTGGCTATTGTGTATAATGCTCAGATGAACATGAGAATGCCTTTATCTTTTCAAGTTAGTATTTTCATTTTCTTCAGATAAAAACTTGGAAGTGAAATTGCTGGATCATGTGGTAGTTCTGTTTTTACTTTTTTGAGGAACCTCCATACTGGTTTTCATAGCAGCTGCACCAATTTACATTCCCATCAACTGTGCACCATGGTTCCCTTCTCTCCACCTGCCCGCCAACACTTGAGCATCTTTATTATAGTCATTCTGACAGGTGTCAAGTGATACTTCATTGTGGTTTTAGTTTGTATTTCCCTGATGATTACTGATATTGAACATCTTTTCATGTACCTTGTGGCCATCTGTATGTCTTCTTTGGAAAAGTCTATTTAGATTTTCTGTCCTAAGGTTTAAAATTAGGATTCTTTGGAATTTTTTTTTTTTGATATTCAGTTGTATGGAGTCTTTATATCTTTTGAGTATTAACCTCTGATCAGATATATGGCTTGCAGACATTTTCTTCCATTCAGCGGGTTACCTATTTTGTTGATGGTTTTCGTTGCTATAGAGAAACTTATTAGTTTACTGTATTCCAAGTCTTATTTTTGTAAGTTATTTTTCTGTTGGAATTTTTATCTTTTTCTTGTTAGCATTTACGTATTTTTTGTGTGCTAGGTACTATTCCTTCTGTCAGTTTTACGTATTGTAGAAATGTTTGTCATGTTTGTAGCTCTCTTAATTCTTTTTGTGATGTCACTTCAGCGTTAAAAGTGCCTACTTTTGATGTGATCAAATTTGCAAACCTTTTCCTTTATAGTTACCTTTTCCTTTATAGTTATCGTTTGTGTCTTGTTTAAAAGTCCAACACTATTACGATGTTATAAAGGTATTCTGTATTTTTAGATTTTTGTAGCTTCATCACTGACATTTTTTTTAACTTTATACTTTTTATTTTGTATTGGGGTATAGCCAGTTAACAGTGTTGTGGTAGTTTCAGGTGAACAGCGAAGGGACTCGGCCATACATGTACATGTGTCTATTCCTTCGAAACCCCTTCCCATCTCTGCTGACATATAACATTGAGCAGAGTTCCATGTGCTATACAATAGGTGCTTGTTGGTATCCATTTTAAATATAGCAGTGTGTACATGACCTTCCCAAACTCCCTAACTATCCCTTTCTCCCTTCCTTCCTTCCCTTCAACCTTAATTTCATTTTCTTAGTTTGTAAGTCTCTTTCTGTTTTGTAAGTAAGTTCATTGGTATCATTTCTTTATAGATTCCACATATAAGGGATGTCATATAATAATTTTGCCCTCTGTCTTACTTCACTCAGTATCACACTCTGTAGGTCCAAAGGGTATTTCATTCTTTTTAATGGCTGAGTAATATTCCATTGTATATATGTACCACATCTTCTTTATCCAATCCTCTGTTGATGGACTTTTAGGTTGCACTGACATTTATTTTTAATCAATCTGGGACTGATTTTTGAGTATAATATGAGACCTAGAAGTTCACTGTATTGGAAAAAAAAACAAAAATTTTCATCCTGGGACCATTTATGAAAATGCCCTTCCATCCCTGCCAATCTGTAGTGCATACTATGTTTAAAATTAAATTATTGTACTTATGTGTGGGTATGCTTCTGGCTTCATCAGTCATTTTCCCTATTTCTGCACCAATATGTTATCTTAAATACTGTGGCTTTATAATAATTCTCACCTGGCCAGCAGGTCCTCTTGTATTCTACTTGAGTGTCTGGTTATTCTAGCCCTCTGTTCTCATATATAAATCATATTTTGAGTTGTAATCAGGTTTTCAAGTTTATCTCCCACACCCATGTTGAAATTTTTATTAGAATTACCTTAAGTCTTTGGAGCATTTTGGGGAGTTTGAGCATTTGTATAATATTGGATCATTCACTCTGTAAACATTATACATATTTTCATTTACTTAGATCTTCTTTAACTTTTTCCAGTAAAGTTTTACATTTTTTCTTGCAATTATTTTGTTTCCTTTACTCTTAGGCAGTGCATGGTTTTTGATGGTATCTTTTTAAAATTACATTTTGCAACTCATTCATGCAGAAGTTTAGAATGGCAGTAGGATTTTTATGTAATGTCTTTGTGTTCTTATTATAACTGTTTATTAATTGTATCACTTCTGTGTAAATTATGTTAGATTTTCTATGTGGAAAATCTTTTCATCTATGAATGACAGTTGTGTTTCTTCCTATGAAAATAGGCCTTTGAAATCTGTTCATCATTTCCATGATTTTCTTTATAGTTTTATTTTTATCACCCCCAAATTTTTGTCAGACATAATGTTTAGTTTTTCATGTTTTTGAATTTTATACTAATGGAGTGATTACATATTATTCTGGTACTTGCTTTTCTCCCCTACTGTAGACTGAATTGTGTACCCCCTACATGTACTTGTTGAAGTGCAAACCCTCAATTTGATTTGGGGTTAGGACTATGGAACTTAATTAGGTTTAGATGAGATGATGACCACGGGGCCCTCATGGTGTGATTAGTGCCCGTACCAGAAGAGATACCAGAGAGCCTATTCTTGCCGTTTCTCCCCATAAGGATATGTAAGAATGCAACAGCAGGTGGTTGTCTTCAAGCCAAAAAGATGCCACTCACCAGAAACCAGCTATCCTGGCACCTCAGTCTTGAACCTCTAGCCCCCAGAATTGTGAGAAAATACATTTCTTTCTGTTAGTTAAGTCATCTGTTTGTGGTATTTTTTAAAAATAGCAACATGAGCTCTGGTAACTCCATTTTTCCACATTAATTTTTTGAGAATCATTCATATTGGTGGGTATAATTTGCTTAATTTTTACTACTTATAGGATTCCATTATATAAGCATACTGTAACTTACGTGATTGGTGAACATTTGGGTTGTTTTCAGCTTTTTTTGTTGTCATTGTGGTATGGTGCCTTTATGAACATTCTTCTATGTGTTTCTTGGTATACAGGTTAAGAATTTATTATGTATATGTAGTTGTCAATATTCTACTGTTTTTGACTTTCAGAAACAACGGTTTCATATGGGTTAGCATTGTGCCTAAGAGTAGAGTGCTGAATTGTAAAACTTCTTGCCCGAGTGGTTATACCATTAACCTTTCCACTGGTAGCACGAGAATTTCTCTGGCTCCATATCTTTTTCAACATTTGATATTGTCATACTTTTATATTTTTGCTCATACGGTACATGTCGAGTTATTTCACTGTTGCTTTAATTTGTATTTCACTTCATAACTAATGAGGTTTAGCATCTTTTCCGGAGAAGGCAATGGCACCCCACTCCAGTACTTTTGCCTAGAAAATCCCGGGGACGGAGGAGCCTGCTGGGCTGCAGTCCATGGGGCCGCTAGAGTCGGACACGGCTGAGCGACTCAGCAGCAGCAGCAGCTTCTCATTTGTTTATGGACCATCATGTATTCTTTCCTGGGAAATTTCTTGTTCTTGATTTTGCCCAGTTTTATATTGCAGTGTTCGAGAAGTTGATTCTTTTTTTACTGGGATATGAATTGCTTGGTGAATTTAGTAAATATTTGTTGAGTCAATTCTTGGTTTTAAGCTGTGCTTACATAAAGATAAGTAAGCTAGATAAACTCTTACCTCAGTTTGCACTGAAACTTACTTAATTGAGAGCACCAAACTTCTGTTCTCTCTTCTATTAAAATATAGATTAGCTCCATGAATTGTTTATAACACTATCTCTTTGTTTCAGTTTACCCACTTGTACAATGTACTTTGACTAGTTGATATCTAGTATCCCTTTTACCAGTGTCTATAATTCATGTGTCTTATATTTTTCTTGTTGGTTTTTGAAGCTGAGAAATAAGTTTTGTTTTACTGGAAGATATTAAGTGCTGCTTTTTTGTTATGTTTTTGCTTTTTTTTTTTAAATTTTGAAATGTTGGGTTTTGTTTCTATTAAGATATAATAGGTTAGTTCTCCAAGGACTATACTTTTAAATGAATTTCCCAGACAGATTACTGTCTTTTATTTTCAAATTCTTATAAAACTGTTAAACCTAGAAATTGGACTCTAACATATATGAATTATTCTTTCTCAGAGTGAAGATACACAACAGCAAATCATCAGGGAGACATTCCATTTGGTATCTAAGAGAGATGAAAATGTTTGTAATTTCCTAGAAGGAGGATTGTAAGTAAAGCATTTCATGGACATTTCTAATCTTTGACTGTATGAGTAGAGTATCACTGTTTAATTGTTTTATTGTAAAATTTCCTAATTTGATTAATTGGATCAGGGAAATTAATTGCCTCTTATATTAGCTATAAATCTAACTTAAATAATTTTAAGATACTTAATCATTTTCTTTTAAAATTTTTATAAAGGCATTTTATATAAAGGTAATATGTTCATATGGCAGAAATTCAAACAGAAATATAAAACATAAACCAAGTCTTCCTCCTCCAACTTTAGTCCTTCTTCCTGGTTTCTTGTGTATCCTTCTAGAAAATTAGTTTTGCACTAACATATAAAAATGTAAGGCTTCCCTGGTAGTTCAGCTGGTAAAGAATCTGCCTGCAATGCAGGAGACCCCGGTTGAATTCCTGGGTCGGGAAGATCCCCTGGAGAAGGGATAGGCTACCCACTCCAGTATTCTTGGGCTTCCCTGGTGGCTCAGATGGTAAAGAATCCACCTGCAATGTGAGTGACCTGGGTTCAGTCTCTGGGCTGGGAAGATCCCCTGGAGGGAGGGCATGGCAACCCACTCCAGTATTCTTGCCTGGAGAAACCCCATGGACAGAGGAGCCTGGCGGGCTACACTCCATGGGGTCACAAAGGGTTGGACACTACTCAGCGACTAAACACAGCACATACAAGTATAACATTAAAAAGTTTTACTTATGGGATCACACATGTATTTTGCTTATCATGTTGCACTTATATTTTGAAAAGCTTTGCATATAAACCCATCTAGAGCAATCTCATTCTTTTTAATGACTACAGAGTACTCCTTAGGGTGAATGAACTTGCTTTCATAAAAATTTAGATAGTATATTTTATTTTATATTATGAACAGTTCTGAAGTCTGCTTTTCATATATTATGTATGTATGTGTCTAGATAAAATAAGTTCAAATTCAGATAACAGACTTTTCTATTTTTAAAATGAATAAATAAAATTGCATATAATTAGTTTTCCAACTGTTATAAATTTAAATTAATGGGTTTCATGAAAACAGTTTGTTCTCAAATGGTTTCATAGATGTTCCCTTCCATGCTTATATGTTTAATTTCTTACCAGGATATTTCCTCACTGACAATTCAAAAAAACTCAACTTTAACTGAACTTCACTGTGAATAATTAGAAATTAGTCAGAGAAACCTACACTTTTCTGTATTGTTAAGGTAGATGATGTATATTATAAAGAATAGTTTTCATAATAGAGAATTCATTCATACCTGACCATAAATTACTTTTTATCATGTAGAAAGTTTACTTGCATTTCTTAAAAGGTTATATCATGTTGCACTTAAATTTGCAAATACACACGTATGATTTTTTGCTGTTAACTTGAGGCCTCCAATTTCAATAGATGTGCCTGCTTTCTGTTTTTGTATTTTAATTGAACTTCACTTATCTTGCTTAAACTTCTGTAGTTGACTTGGGTTTGCCAGTACCATCATTTCCCTTTATTCAGTCTCTTGATCTTCTAATCTCGTAGGAAGTTTATCACCCAGCACAGTGTACTGCCTGCAGTACATGTGCAAGAAATTGACTGGTCTAACCAGGGCACTGTTTGAACCAGAAAGTAAGACTTGAATTTGTGATTATTCTTTTCAGCCTTATAAAAAGTAGAAAGTAAATATTGCCTCAGAAATGGGGCTGCACATCTGATTTAATCCTAGTGTTGTTACTAACAAGCTGGTTTTCTTGGTTAGGTCACTAAAATTCTTTGTACCTCAGTTTTCTCCTCTTACGTTAAATGAGATATTTGGACTAAGGATTTCTAGAATTCTGTGCTTTTTGTATTGTGTGTTACATTCTATACAAGAATTTGAATCAGTATTGTACTATATAGCTTAAAGATGAAATTATAATAAAATGTATTTATATTAATATTTTTATTTTCTTTCAATAACTTTAATTGCCATTTTAAAACATATACTTTTTAAATATTCGGTCTTCTTTTACAGCAGAGCCAGGCAGAAACGTAAGGTAAATGGCTACACTGCAGAGCCAGGAGGAGGCCTGCTCTTTGTGCTCTTTGTCCTTTCCAAGGGTCACATGCAAGGACAGTGCAAGTACACACGCAGGGAGACTTTACATTGCGTGTCATGTCTAGATAGTAGGCGTTTTCATTCTTGTCCAAGATAATTTTCATTTTTGGTATTAAAAGATATAAAATAATAAATGAGTATATACTTAAGGAAGTTGTTTCTACAAACTTGTGAATTTAGTATTACTTTTACTGAGTAAGAAATAAGGGCTTCCCTGGAGGTGCATGTGCAGGGGGCATGGGTTTGATCCCTAGTTGCGGAACTGAGACCCCACAAGCCTCAAGGTGAGGCCAAAGAAAAGAAATAGTTGTTATTTTCCTATGTCATCTTTGAATGTTCAGTTAGCTCTCATTATGTTTAGCTTTGATTTTTGTAAACTTAACTATGGAATAGCTAAACTATATTTAGAAAAATAAAAGGTGTTTATAGTGATTCTGTATTTTTAAAATGCTGAAACTCCAATCAGTAAAAAAAAGTTTTTGGCAAAAGAATTGAATATGTCTTAGCTCTTCTACTCCAAAACAAAATGTGCTTTTGGAGAAGAACTTGATAGTAAGTCTGTCCAAAACTGAAGAAGAAATGTCCTTTTTTTTTTTTCCTAGTTGATAATCAATCTCAAGCTATGTAACTTACTGTGACCTATGGGATTAAATCTAGTAAGCACTTAAAAATGCACTATGGACTCATTTCTGCCTACTTCTCTGGCCTAATCATGTGCTTATCTTTCATTGATTGAAGCTTTCTTTTTCTTTATTGAGTATAGATATTTCATTCTTGATTAATTTGCTTTTTTATTAGTTTGCCTATGTCTGAAATGCTCATCTCTAAATTTTTCTTATCATTAAATGTCAGCCTAAATATCAACTCTTTTAACTCCCAATCAGAAAGTAGCAAATCTGTCGGTGTGCCGTTGTCCTGTTTTGATTCTCTAAGTAGTTCCTTCCACTTACGTAGTTCCACTTTCTCTTATTTGTTCATTGCTGCTTACCCACGCTCAGTGCCTGACACATAGTGAGTACTCAGTGAATAACTGAGTGAATGAACTGAGATTAAGCACTGGCATCTTTTACTTGACTTCTCTGAAGATAACAGCCATCTAGTTCACTTGATACCTTCATTTTATAGAAAGTTTTTAAAAAAATGATCAGTTTGCTTGAGTTAACGAAAATGTTTTTCAGTTTGTTTCTATAACATTCCAATTGTTTTGTTTTGTCATTTAGATTAATCGGAGGATCTGACAACAAACTGATTTATAGACATTATGCAACATTATATTTTGTCTTCTGTGTGGATTCTTCAGAAAGTGAACTTGGCATTTTAGATCTAATTCAAGTAAGTTAACACTTGCCTCTTACTATCTTAAACAACAACTTTGGCATTTTTGTTTTATAAAACTTCTATGTTCTTAAATTTTCTATAGTGATGTTTTGTTTGGTAAGAAATAAAGTATCCCATAGTAGATGTTGAGTGTGTAAAAGAAGGGTGGGGGATGTAGAAACACACAGACTGGTTTAACCTGATGGGAACTGACGACAGCTAACGTCTTTGTGCCCGTTTTCCTGTTCACGTAAGTCACCAGAGGAAGCCCTTTACCACATGTATCCAGATCTAACCCAAACCTGCCCCTTCCTGTCTCCTGCAAGTCTGCCTCAGTGTCCCTGTAAACTCAAGGTCAGTTATCAGCAAATTCCTTCAGCCTCTTCTGTTAATATTGCCTTCCATCTTTTTGCTGTCAGTTAAATCTGGCTTCCCTGATGATAATACCTGCCACCTTCTCAAACAGTAGTTTTCTCTCCTCTTTTCTTCACTTCATTGAGCCTGAAGGGTGTTCTCTTTGCTTTTCATTACTTTTTCTAGACCTTTTTCTCTTCTAAAACATCTCCAGACTTTATCTCATGTTCTCAAACCATACCTCTTTCTACCCATCCTTTCTACCTACCCACTGCAGTAACCTCTCACTCCCTATTCATGGGAGATTTTGTCAGAAACTTTCCGTGGTCTGAGATTTTACTCTACCTGCAAGCTAAAACTACCACGGTTTCATGGATGCTAACAAAAGATGGAGGGAGGGGAGTGGTGTTTCTGGTGTTGAAACAAAGGACTTTATTACTAACAGCAAAAGCAGTAGCCAGAGTGACAGCATCTGCTTTCACTGGTTACTCAAGTCCCAGTTCCTAAAGTGTGACTCGATAAGGTGTCTTTTCGTAACAGACACTAAGCATGTCTGCCCAAGTCCTAGAGGAAGAGAATGTCTTCCAAGCAAAGGAAAAGTACCCTTTGCTTTGGAGGGAAACACTATTTTCCAAGGCGGTTGGCTATACAAGTTTGCTTGGAAAGTTAATCCACAATAAAGGTAGTTAGTACCTTTGTTCACATGATGTAGAGGAATGGAAGACCCATGGAGAATTGTCTCCAACAGATACTAGTTCTTAGTCCCATGACATTCACTCCAGTACTACTTGTATTATAATTCTTAGGTATTTCCACATTCATGTGGGTAATTCATTCAGTACACTGGTATCTTCAAACTGAAATTCCTCTTCTCCAATGAATTTTGCCTGTTATCCCACTCCAGTACTCACTTCTAGACCTTGTGTTTATCCAGACTTTGGTCCCTCACAGTTTCCACTCTCTGCTACCATCTCTTATCTTTTGATATCACAGTTTCTGTTATTCCAATGGTTCTTTGAGCCTACTGGGACCCTCAGTCCTTTTCTTTGGTTGGTTTTTTTTTTTTTTTTTAGGATAAAAATATTTATTGACAGTTTTCTAGCTATAGTTATATATTCTAAACTATTCAATGTTTATTAATAAATAAATGGCAATTTTAGAAAAATAGATATTTCTAGGATCCTGTATTCTCTTCCTGTGTTTTTTGTCTTTTCAGTGGATCTTTGGGATCTTCTCTCTTAAATCTATCTTTTTCTCACTGTCCCTGGTCCTCCTGATGTCTGACTTTCCTTGCCCAGCTTAAATTCCATGGTCAATCCTGATAGTCAGAGGCTCGCATATACTCAGCTTTTTGCCTTTACCCACACATCTGAGAAAAAAAAGATAACCATACATGCTGGCCTCACTTTAAATTCATGGTCCCAGACCTTAGGGAGTCCTTAATGCTAGCCAGTAATCATATTATATTTCCCCGGTCATTTCACTCTCCCACACTCCTAGACAATGTTGATACATTCTCCTCCTTTCTCAAACCTCTAGCACTTCTCCAGCATATAGCTTCCTAGTTTGTTAGGCAACCAGAAGGGAACTTCCACAGACTCTGTATTTGCATCCTTGCACTCTGTCCTTTCTGTAAGAGATGAGTGAACTTTGCTCCTAGCTAAGGCCAGCTCCCCCACTTATATACTAGTCTGCTGCTAAGTCGCTTCAGTTGTGTCCAACTGTGTGCGACCCCATAGACGGCATCCCTGGGATTCTCCAGGCAAGAACACTCGAGTGGGTTGCCATGTCCTTCTCCAATGCATGAAAGTGAAAAGTGAAAGTGAAGTCGCTCAGTCATGTCTGACTCTTTGCGACCCCATGGACTGCAGCCCACCAGGCTCCTCCATCCATGGGATTTTCCAGGCAAGAGTACTGGAGTGGGGTGCCATATAAACTAGTCTACTTCCTCCTCATTGCTCTGGCATGTTTCTCTCTTCTGTATCATTTTTTCTTCTCTTCTAGATTATTCCCGCTAGTCTATAATGTGTTAATATGTTCTTCCATCTTAAAAATCCTGTCCCTCCTTCCTTCTCTAGCCACTGCCTTATTTCTTTCCCTCTCCTTATAGCAAAACACTTTAAAAATGTTTTCTATATGCAGTGTCTTAAATTTTCCTTCTCCCATCTTTCTTGAACACGTCCCAATCAGGTTTTTCAGCTCCGCTATTGCTAACTTTAAAGGTGCTTCTCAGCCCTCCTTTAGATCAAGATTATTTGGCACTCTTCTTCATGAAATATCTTCTTCACTTGGCTTCCAGGACACCATGCTTGTCTGGTTTGCAGCCTCCTACTTGAGTTGCTTCATTTTAGTTTCTTGATCTCTCTCATATCTTCTCTGGCAAAAACTCTGGAGTATACAGAATCTACTCTGCACTGCCTCTACATGGTCCATGCCACCATCAGCTCTTGATTGGGTTATTTCAGTAGTTTTCTGACTGGTCTTCGTGCTTCCACTGTCTTTTCCTTTTTGCCTTTTCTTAGTAGAACAGCCAGGGTGATAGTGTTCAAATATGTTGTGTTTTACACTCTTCCATATTGAATTCTAGTGGCTTCCCCTCTCACTCACAGTAAAAGCCAAATTCCTTATAAATGACCCATGAATCACATAATCTGACTCTCTTCCCCATGCCTTATTACTCATCTCCATTTTCTAGTGTTTTCCCCTTTGCTTCACCCACCCTGGCCTCTGTGTTCCTCAGATACACCAGGTTATGCTTTTACCTTACAACCTTTGTACTTTCTGATCTTCCTACCTGTATTGTTCATCCATCATTGATTACTATTTTGATATTATTGCTGATCTTAATGGATATGACAGCATGGTTGTTACTGCTCGGATGGGAATTAAAAACCAAATATCCTTTGTCATATCTGAAGTCTATCATGTATTTATGAAAAGTGAAAACTGTGTCTTGTGTTTTGCAGAACTTCTTAGCCATGACTATTTGAAATGTTGGTAATATGTCTTGATGCTAAATAAAATACAGAGAAAAGAATTTCAGGAGAATTGTGTTATCTTTCCATTTCTAATGTAGACTTGAGCTGTTTTTATAAGAAGATCCTATTGAGTTATTACATGTTGATCTATTATGTCACAAAAAAAGAAACTTTGTATAATTTGCCTTACAGAGATAGGTTCTATCAACTCCCGTGAACATGTTGGAAGTTCTGTAGTTACTGTCTTGCCCCTGTGGTTTTTACAGATCTTTAAAGAAGAGGGACTGCTGAGTATGCACAAGTTAGTCATTAAAAAAAATTGATTGAGTAAACAAAATGGAAGGGAGTAGCTTATTGTTTCTGCTTCTGTCTCATGAAACAAACAGCCTTTCAAAGCTTATTTAGAACTGATTTTCTGGCCTTGTTCATCCTCTAGTTTTGAGAAAGGCAAGTGTAATACAAGTAAAAGTGGAAAATTATATAAATCAAGAGAGTTTAGATCAAAACCTCTTGGTTTTATATTTTTGTTAGAGAATGGGTCAAGAAAACTTAATCAACATCGGTGTGTGATGACTAAATACATGTTTCATTGTGGTTTTTTGAATATTAAAAATGATACAATTCAAATGCTCATTGGCCACTCATATTAGTACTTTCATGCAAAGATTTTGTGTTTCTAAGGCACCAGTGTGCTGTGTCAAATTTGACTGTTTATCTTATGTAAAATCCGAAAGAAGGACTTGTTAGTACCTTCCTTGTGAGATTTATATGAGCATGCCAGCAAGCTGAATAATCAGCTTCTATTTTCTTTTAATTCTTTGTTAGGGGGAAAAGATGGCCTTTTTTTCTTTCTTGTGTGTGCGATTTTAGTGTGATAGTGACTGCAGTATAATCCAGTTTCAGAGTTGTAAGCTAGCCTTTTTGAAGTCCTTTCTGTTGTAGCATATCTTCATTGGAAGTGTTGAAATATTTACACAGAGTGAGAATAGGACTCCATTAAATATTCATGTTGGTTGTGTGAGTTATTTATAAGCACAGTGTCCTCAATTAATTTAGTATGCCACGCTGATAATGGAGGCATAGAAGTTTACTCAGTCATTCCAAATTTTGTAACAGCTTTCTGCTGCATGATGTCACATGTAGCAGTTATTCAGTGTCAATCTTGTTCAGTTATAGTTAGGAAGAAATGGAGAATAAACTGCTAAACTTGTCTCTAAATTTAGAAAGATATGTTTTGACCTTGGTGTTAGAATATGTATATAAACTAGAGTTCTTATATACGTAGCATCTATATATAGCGTTATATATATGTAGTACTGTTACACAGACGTTTGTGAAGTTATTTTACTTATTGCTACTAAGGTTAATTTAATATGATAGTGAGCAAGTCATTTAATGCTTACAGACCTTGAATTTTTTTCAGTTGTAAAGTATGCCTATTTCAGTATACTTCCTATAGACCTTATGAGTTGTTAGAAATATCAGTCAATTAAAGCACGCTAGTGGCGATTAAAACCATTCAGGCCCTGCTTGTACTTTGGGCAAGTTATTTAACCTCTTTAACCCTTGTCTGCAAAATGGGGGTAATAATAATAATAACAATAGCGCATAGAATAGGTGCAAGCATTAAAAAATATATAGTGTACGTGAAGTCTGTTGCTAAATGACTGACTTATAGCAGTCAATTTTTTTAGCTGACATTATCATTAAAGCATGTATTTATGAGGATAGTGTATAAAGTATTATTCATTAATACACAAACTGAATTGGGTAAAGAAGTCTAATTTTTCTTTTTCATTTTTACAAGAATTTGGGCTTCTTTTTATCCTATATGGTCTTAGATGAAGTCTTAGGAGGAATTCTTGGGCATAAGCCTATCCCTCTAAGCCACATAACTCTATCACAAAGCAGAATTCCTCCTAAGATTTCATCTAAGACCATATAGGATAAAAAAAAAGCCCAAATTCTTGTAAAAATGAAAAAGAAAAATAAGACTTCTTTACCCAATTCAGTTTGTGTATTAATGAATAATACTTTATACACTATCCTCATAAATACATGCTTTAAGCCAAGAGGGCTTCCCTTGTGGCTCAGCTGGTAAAGAATCCACCTGTAATGCAGGAGACCTGGGTTCGATCCCTGGTATGGGAAGATGCCCTGGAGAAGGGAAAGGCTACCCATTCCAGTATTCTGGCCTGGAGAATTCCATGGACTACAGTCCATGGGGTCGCAAAGAGTCGGACATGACTGAGCAACTTTCACATAAGCCAAGAACACTCAGCTGAAGATTCTCTGGTCTTTGCACTATCGTATAGGAAGCTGTGCTGATGTAGATACCACTACACATGGAATAGTGTGCCAACGGAGGGCTCACACCTTCCACCACATCATTGTTCTCTTATTACAAAGATCAGCTTCATTGAAAGTATCCTAGTCCATAGGGTGGCATATACATTACTTAAGCTTTGAGCTGTACATGTTGAGGTGCCACCTGTTTTTAAGAATTGTCTGGGAAGCCTAACTGACCAGCTCTTGAGGACTGTGGGAAGTTGCAGCTTCCCTTTTGGGGACTGAGAAGGATAAGCCCCTGGTTCCAGACAGAGATGAATTCTGGTGCAGTTCCTCCTGCTGGAGAAAGTGGGAACCATGGCACAATTTGGTGCGATTTGTTTCTTTTCTGGGCAATCCACAGTGATCCAGGCACACCCAGGATCATTTTAGGAAAATTCTACTTGTTCCACTAGACTGTGTTACCAGAGTATTAGAAATTTCTGTTTTTAATAAGACTTGTTTTTTATGTATGTAGGAAACCAAAAAATAGTTCTGTAAACAATTTGAATCAACACTGTTAGGGTGATTCAGCATTCCTAAAATCCTTTTCCTGTCTTATTTTCATTGTTGAAATATTGAAATTACTTCAATATAATAATTGAAGTAATGCATTTTTCAGTTATTACCATTGCTGTTTTTTCATAATAAATCCAGGTGTCAAATTTGATGATGCTCCCTAGTCTATGGAGAAGGAAATGGCAACCCACTCCAATACCCTTGCCTGGAAAAGCCCTTGGACAGAGGAGCGTGCTAGGGTTGCAAAGAGTTGGACACGACTGAGTGACTTCTCTTTCCCTTTCCCTATTCTAATTTACATGTTTTATTGACCTCTCAGCAGTCCCCTTGGGAGGCATTATAGTGTCAAGTTGGTCTTTGGAGTTTGATGATATGGGCTTAAGTATTGGTTATGTCATCTAACAGTTCTGTAACTTTGAGTAAATTACTTAGTCTTATCCATCCCAAATTTTCTTGTCTATAGATGCTAATATCCATACCTGCCTTGCCAGCATTGTGATAAGAATTGGAGCTAGTGTACATAAAGTAGTCAGCCCAGGGCCCGGAATGTAGCAGACACATTGTTATTACTTTATAGTGGTGAAGAATTCAAGTATGTAAAGTCAGAATTTTAGAGCTAGAAGTTAAAATTTATTTTTTTCCCCTTCACAGTAGGATTGAAAGAAAAACTCAGCTTATGTTAGTATTTTTCCTTGAAATAATGTGATTTCTTTGTCGGCATAGAATAGTAGATTTCAGGGGGGATTGGATATACAAGAGAAGAGTACCTTTTCATCTTGGTTTTTCAAAAATTTTTTTCTTTAAAATTAAAAAAAAACTTTTCATGTTGAAATTATTTTAGACTTAAAAGAGTGGTAAATATTAATACAATACAAAGAATTTTCAATACCATATCTTCATCCAGATTCTTCAAATTTAACATGTTCCATAATTTCAAGTAGGTAGTTAATATCAGGAAATTTACATTTATAAAATACTAATATCTAAAGAGTGTATTCAAAATTTGCCAGCTGTGCCATTAATGTAATTTTTCTTGTTAAGTGTACAGTTAAGGTCATGTATTGTGTTAGTTTTTCTGTCTTCTAAGTCTCCTTCACTCTGTAATAGTTCTTCACCTTTGTCTTCCATTCATTTCATGTCTTTTGTACCTTGATCCTTTGAAGAGTACTAGCCAGTTATTTCACAGAGTATTCCTCAGTTTGGATATGATGTTTCTTAATGCTTAAATTTGGGTTATATATTTTTGAATATCACAAGTAATGTTATGTCCTTCTCAAATGCATCATATGAGGATATTCATGATGTCATTTTGTCCCATTACTTGTGATAAAGTGCCTGCCAGATTTACCTACTTAAACTTCTCTTGCCTCTTTGTGCTTAGAATTATCTTATGGAGAATAATTTTGATAGTATATAAATAATATTTTTTCTAATCATAATTTGGTCATCAGTTTTTAGCATCTTTTGATGATTCCTGCCTGAATTATTGTGGTGTTTGCCAAATGGTGATTTTTTTCATGATTTTTATATTTACTAGTTGATATTCTATAAGGAAAAGCTAAGGTTTTTATTCATTGTATTTTGTTTTAGATCAGTGCTCAAAATACCAGTTGTAGGGACTTCCCTGGTGGTCGGGTGGTTAAGAATTTGCCTTCCAATGCGGGGGTTACCGATTTGATACCTGGTCAGGGAACTGAAAAGATCCCACATGCTGCGAGACAGCTAGGCCCGTGGGCCACAACTAAGTCCTGACACAGCCAATAAGTAAATACATATTTTAAAAATACCAGTTGTGTCCGACTCTTTGCGACCCCATGGGCTGTAGCCCGTCAGGCTCCTCTGTCCATGGGACTCTCCAGGGCAGGAATGCTGCAGTGGGCTGCCATTTCCTCCTCCAGCAGATCTTCCCAACCCAGGATCAAACCCGCATTTTGCATCCTCCATTTCCTTCTTTGCAGGTGGATTCTTTACCACTGTGTGCTATTAACATCATTAGCCTTTAATTTTTTTTCATTTTTATTTAAAAAAATAGAAACTAATCACACAGTAAGAATCACTGAGTTCTTTAAGAATTCTTAAAGAATCATTATGACATGAATACAGAAAACAGCCCTTTCATCAACTCAGTTTTTTCATATTGAAGTCAAGAGTTTAATTTGTCTCAATTAACTGCTACATGATAAATGCACAATAAATGTCTCATTTTTACTGATAGAAAAAATATCTATAATCATTGACGTGTTAGTATCTAGGTCAGCTTTAGTGGAAGTCCACTCCAGAATCCAGTCATATGCTGACTCAAGTGCTATTTACGTACTTTAAACATCATACTTTCTATAGTCTGGATCTTAGTGCACCTGTATTCGTAGTTGTTCTTCAAGGGTAATTGGTCAGATTTTAAGTTCAGTCTGTCTTCCCTAGCTTTGTTAGTACATTTTTATTGATGTTTTTTGATTCTTTATTTGAACTAAGCCAATGTTTCTCTAGAACATCTCACTGCTGACTGAACAAAATTATTATTTTTTTGATCTCGGCATATTTTTAAATTTATGCCCTGTATTCTTGGGTTTAAGGCATTTCTTGTCTTATAACATGACACTTATGTATTTTAACACTTACGTATTTTATTTAATATTATAGATTAGAAACAATAGGATTGGTTTCTCCTGAAATGTAGCAGAAGTCCGTAAGCCTAGAAATTCTTTATATTTTTACCTAGATAGTCTAAAGAAGGGCCTGCCAAATCAGTGATACTGCCTAAGGAAATTTTCGTGATATTTATGTATGTCATATTTATGTATGTATTTAACACTTATGTATTTTATTTAATATTATAGATTAGAAACAGTAGGATTGGTTCCTCCTGAAATTTAGCAGAAGTCCGTAAGCCTAGAAATTCTTTATATTTTTACCTAGATAGTCTAAAGAAGGGCCTGCCAAATCAGTGATACTGCCTAAGGAAATTTTCGTGATATTTATGTATGTCATATTTATGTATGTATTTAACACTTATGTATTTTATTTAATATTATAGATTAGAAACAGTAGGATTGGTTCCTCCTGAAATTTAGCAGAAGTCCGTAAGCCTAGAAATTCTTTATATTTTTACCTAGATAGTCTAAAGAAGGGCCTGCCAAATCAGTGATACTGCTTAAGGAAATTTTCATGACGTTTATTTTACCTAGTGCACATTTTTATTTCTGCATCTGTATATCATATTTTAAGCCTTACTAACATATATCGAATACTTTTTTCGGTGAGATACTGTTCTAAGCCCTTCATATTTATTCTTTTAATCATTAAAACAACTCTGTGGCATAGGCACCATTATTATGCCCAAATGAGGCTTGGAGTTGAATAACTTGCCCTGGTTTTCATTGTTAGAGGCTAAGCTGTAATTTTAGTAGCATACTAAGCACTCTTAGGTACTAAGCTTGTGATAGATTCCTGTTACCCTTTGTGACCCAGGCATTTGTTGTTATTCAGTCACCTAGTCATGTCCGACTCTTTGTGACCCCATGGACTGCAGCACGCCAGGCCTCTCTGTCCCTCACCATCTTCCTAAATTTGCCCAAGTTCATGTCCACAGCATCGGTGATGCCATCTAGCCATCTCATCCTCTGACACCCTCTTCTCCTTCTGCCCTCAATCTTTCCCAGCATCAGTGACTTTTCAAATGAGTCAACAGTTTGCATCAGATGACCAAAATACTGGAGCTTCAGCTTCAGTATCAGTCCTTCCAATGAATATTCAGTGTTGATTTCCCTTAAGATTGACTAGTTTGATCTCCTTGCTGTCCATGGGACTCTCAAGAGTCTTCTCCAAAACCATAGTTTGAAGGCATCATTTCTTTGGCGCTCGGTCTTCTTTACCGTCCAGCTATTACAATTGTTTGTGATTACTGGGAAAACCATAGCCTTGACTATACAGACCTTTGTCTACAGAGTAACGTTTCTGCTTTCAGAACACTGTCTAGGTTTGTCATAGCTTTCCTGCCAAGAAGCAGACTTGTTCTTCTTCTTCTGATTTCATGGCTGCAGTCAACATCTGCTGTGATTTTAGAGC
The DNA here is from genome assembly GCF_000754665.1 of Bison bison bison. Classification (NCBI taxonomy): domain Eukaryota; kingdom Metazoa; phylum Chordata; class Mammalia; order Artiodactyla; family Bovidae; genus Bison; species Bison bison. The sequence goes on from NW_011495037.1 coordinate 1,433,942, forward strand.
CCAAGAAATACAGACCCAGGCATATAAGTTTGTAATTAAAGAGAGAGGAGACCCAAGGAAGTTTTGTTGTTAGAAGGGCACTGGTAAGGGAGACTCAGTTTATATGTGAATGTGGCATTTTTCTGAATATCTTATGTTTATATTTATTTTTAGAAAGCTATGTAAGTATTAAAATGTGGGAAAACCTAAAAAATTATTCTTAGTAAATTAAAAGTAATTTTTCTCCCACCAGCTTTTGAATTTCTAAGGCCAGAGATTAATGAGTAGCTACTTAGAAGATAACAGTTACCTTGAAATTGACTTTAAACTTTTATCATTAAAAATGAAACACAAGAGGGTGCCATTTACCATGCCACTTCTGGTTTTTTACTTTTTATCTTTCTCTTTGTGAAATACAATGCAGCAACAACTGTATTATTTTTTTACTGTTCCCAAAGCCCATTAACTTGGTTTTTTTTTTTTTTTAATTTCTTAATTTCAGTTTGTAGATTATTAGTTTTGTATTGACCTTGTCCATGTAACAGATTCGCAGTATGTATCTGCCTTGGGGCTTTCGATTCTAATTATAAGTAATTCTTGCTAACTTTAAAGTTAAGGAAGAGTTTTTTGAAACAGGTTTTTAAGTTTTCAACTAAACTTAGCTTTTGAACACCTTAAATCTTAAAAATTCTTTTCCTAAGTTAGGAGCATATAGTTATAATGATATTTTGCTGCAAGACACTTTTAAAAAAAGTATTTACATTTTTCATAGGCGGTATTCAGTCAGTTCAGTTCAGTCGCTCAGTCGTGTCTGACTCTTTGCGACCGCATGAATTGTAGCACACCAGGCCTCCCTGTCCGTCACCAACTCCCGGAGTTCACTCAAACTCAGGTCCATCGAGTCAGTGATGCCATCTAGCCATCTCATCCTCTGGCATCCCCTTCTCCTCCTGCCCCCAATCCCTCCCAGCATCAGGGTCTTTTCCAGTGAGTCAACTCTTCGCATGAGGTGGCCAAAGTACTGGAGTTTCAGCTTTAGCATCATTCCTTCGAAAGAACACCACCCAGGACTGATCTCCTTTAGAATGGACTGGTTGGATCTCCTTGCAATCCAAGGGACTCTCAAGAGTCTTCTCCAACACCACAGTTAAAAGCATCAATTCTTCGGCACTCAGCCTTCTTCACAGTCCAACTCTCACATCCATACATGACCACAGAAAAACCATAGCCTTGACTAGGCAGACTTTTGTTGGCAAGTAATGTCTCTGCTTTTGAATATGCTATCTAGGTTGGTCATAACCCTCCTTCCAAGGAGTAAGTGTCTTTTAATTTCATGGCTGCAGTCACCATCTGCAGTGATTTTGGAGCCCAGAAAAGTCAAATCTGACACTGTTCCCGCTGTCTCCCCATCTATTTCCCATGAAGTGATGTGACCAGATGCCATGATCTTAGTTTTCTGAATGTTGAGCTTTAAGCCAACTTTTTCACTCTCCTCTTTCACTTTCATCAAGAGGCTTTTTAGTTCCTCTTCACTTTCTGCCACAAGGGTGGTGTCATCTGCATATCTGAGGTTATTCATATTTCTCCCAGCAATCTTGATTCCAGCTTGTGCTTCTTCCAGCCCAGAGTTTCTCATGATGTACTCTGCATATAAGTTAAATAAGCAGGATGATAATATACAGCCTTGACGTACTCTTTTTCCTATTTGGAACCAGTCTGTTGTTCCATGTCCAGTTCTAACTGTTGCTTCCTGACCTGCATATAGGTTTCTCAAGAGGCAGATCATATGGTCTGGTATTCCCATCTCTTGAAGAATTTTCCACAGATTATTGTGATCCACACAGTCAAGGCTTTGGCATAGTCAATAAAGCAGAAATAGATTTTTTCTGGAACTCTCTTGCTTTTTCAATGATCCAGTGGATGTTGGTAATTTGATCTCTGGTTCCTCTGCCTTTTGTAAAACCAGCTTGAACATCTGGAAGTTCACGGTTCACGTATTGCTGAAGCCTGGCTTGGAGAATTTTGAGCATTACTTTACTAGCATGTGAGATGAGTGCAATTGTGCGGTAGTTTGAGCATTCTTTGGCATTGCCTTTCTTTGGGATTGGAATGAAAACTGACCTTTTCCAGTCCTGTGGCCACTGCTGAGTTTTCCACATTTGCTGGCATATTGAGTGCAGCACTTTCACAGCATCATCTTCGAGGATTTGCAATAGCTCAACTGGAATTCCATCACCTCCACTAGCTTTGTTCGTAGTGATGCTTTCTAAGGCTTACTTGACTTCACATTCCAGGAGGTCTGGCTCTAGGTGAGTGATTATACCATCATGATTATCTTGGTCGTGAAGATCTTTTTTGTACAGTTCTTCTGTGTATTGTTGCCACCTCTTCTTAATATCTTCTGCTTCTGTTAGGTCCATACCATTTCTGTCCTTTATCAAGCCCATCTTGGCATGAAATGTTCCCTTGGTATCTCTGATTTTCTTTTATTTTTTTTACTTTATAATACTGTATTGGTTGTGCCATACATCTGTAATTTTGTTGAAGAGATCTCTAGTCTTTCCCATTCTGTTGTTTTCTTCTATTTCTTTGCATTGATCGCTGAGGAAGGCTTTCTTATCTCTTCTTGCTATTCTTTGGAACTCTGCATTCAAATGCTTATATCTTTCCTTTTCTCCTTTGCTTTTTGCTTCTGTTCTTTTCACAGCTATTTGTAAGGCATCCCCAAACAGCCATTTTGCTTTTTTGCATTTCTTTTCCATGGGGATGGTCTTGATCCCTGTCTCCTGTACAATGTCACGAACCTCCGTCCATAGTTCATCAGGCACTCTATCAGATCTAGTCCCTTAAACTTATTTCTCACTTCCACTGTATGGTCATAAGGGATTTGATTTAGGTCATACCTGAATGGTCTAGCGGTTTTCCCTACTTTCTTCAATTTAAGTCTGAATTTGTCAATAAAGGTTCATGATCTGAGCCACAGTCAGCTCCTGGTCTTGGTTTTGCTGACTGTATAGAGTCTCTCCATCTTTGGCTGCAAAGAATATAATCAATAGTTGGTATTACTCTGGTTTAAATATTGACAACATTTTTTCTAAGTTATAAGCAAATTCCAAAGTTTTGGCAACCACATAATTTCCCTACTTTTATATCAATGTTTATTAGCAGAATTAGAATTTTCTATTTTTGTTTTAACTTGTAATCATCATATATGTTAAACAAACAGGTAAATAGTAGTGACTTTGGCTAGTAGATGTGTTTTGGGCAGTGTTAGGTGCTTATTAGGGGTCAGTCACATAGGCGTGTGATACCTCTGTGACTGAACTACTTAAGCTTCAGAACCTGAGAGAAAAAAATGTGTTCATCGTAAATCACATTGTCAGCATAAACTGTCTGGTCATGCTGGTACAGTGTGGCCCAGGTTCTCAGGCATGCAGAAACACTCCTATCAAACAGAACCTTCCAAGGGCTCAGAGCTGGGGTCCCAGGAACTAGTCAGAGACTAGTCTGTAAGCAGTCCATTTTGGGGAATGGGTAGGGTTGACCAAGCCAGGCTTACTGAGTTACCCTTTTCCCATACAAGGTCATACAGGAATTCTAGCCAGAGTTTGAGTCCAGGTCAGTCTAATTCTAAAAGCCTGTGCTCTGTCCGTGAGTTTGAATTTTAATAATCTTTTATCCTGCTTCGCTAATTAAAAACTGCTGGCTCTGTTAGATGTGGCTGAGACTTGGACCGTGCCTGTCCAGCTTGACAGACACTTATGACAGGTTTTCTTTTTTCCTCATGTGAAGAAAGGGAGCCTGATTTGAGTATTTGTCAGTAGTTTTGTAAGTAATGGTGCTAACAATTTCTGGTTCTTAATAATTTTCAGTGAAGTTTATTTTGGTTATTACCATATTGAAAATTAGTTTAGAAGAGTAGTCTATAATTGTTCCTTTTGTACTTAATACAGTTTTCATTTTAAAAAAGAGAAATGTGATAGTGGAGTTAGACATTTTAGTTCTCAGTTACAAATTGTCTGCCTTGTAGGTAACAGATTTGAATGAACTTGTATAGTTCTCAAAAGCTTTTAACCTTTTTTCTTTTCTTTAGGTATTTGTGGAAACACTAGACAAGTGTTTTGAAAACGTCTGTGAACTGGATTTAATTTTCCATGTAGACAAGGTACAGCTTCTGTATTTTCAAATTTTCTAAAATTTTTATCTTAGAAAAATGTTAATTTGTATTTGTCAAAGTAAAAATAAATTTAGTGAATAATGCTATTTTTAATCCTTTATTCAGTTCATTAGTTGTGTTTACTATGAGCCAGGCACTGTGTTTAGTGAAGAAGCTTCAGACCCTGACCTAGAGGAATTCACATCTAGAGGATGAGATGGGAATGAAGGAAATTACATTTAAACTGGATTTTTTTTTTTTTTTTTTAGAAAAAAAGGTTAAAGCGTTCATAGATATTTCACAGACAGAAAAGGAGGGGATGACTCTACAGGCAGAAATATAAAATACATGCTTTTTATGAGGGGAAGATTTGATATTGATCAGGAAACCTAATTTTAAAGTACTTTTACTCCCATGGATTTGGGACTTCATTCTGAACCAATTTAATTTCTTAAAACGAGTGTTTTTTGGCCTTGTTGCTTTGTTTGTTCATTTTGGGAGGGACAAAACAAAATAATTTTCTGCTTTAAGGGTGGTGGATTGGTAGGTCGGAGAGTAAAGACAAGGAAATCAATTAGAAGTGTACTGCAGTAGTCCAGGAAGAAATGAACTAAGGCAGTAGAGCTGAGATGAAAGAAGGTAAATTGATAGGACTTGATGGTCTATTGAAAGGAGGTGAGAGCGAGGGAGAATGACTGAATTCTTTAGTGTTACTGGCTGTTGGGGATAGGGAATTTATGAGAGATTCCACTTCTACTATACATGGATTTTTTTCTCTGTTAAGTTGATAAAATATAACATTGTTTTGAATGGCTAAATCATTGAATAAAATTGTTGGGAAATATGAAAACTTTAACAAAAAATTGTGATTTTTAGAAGCTTCATTGAAATGTAATTCACATACATTAAAATTCAGCAGCTTTAAGCATACATTTTACTGAGTTTTGGCAAATGCATTTAGTTATGTACACTACCACAATGAAGACATAACAAAAAAATGCTTTTTATTATTTGTGAACATCAGAAGAATACATTTACCATTAGCCAGTCCTTTAGGTCACATTTCTCATCTAAGTCATTTACTTTCATATATTGACTCATTTTGCATAAAGAACTTAACCTGGATATTTTTAAGAGAATTCTTTTTAGTTTTCTATTGCTTTTTTCTATTATCTATCTTATGCTATTTGCACTTAAAAAGACTCCTGTTATTTTTAGGCCTTAGGGTTCACAATATTCTAAAGTATGTTTTGGTACATGGCTAAAATGTTTAAAATTCTATTTTTAAAATGATTGCTCAGAGATCATTAGATCAAATGACTGCTCAAATCATTATATGTTACATGTAGCAATTTTTTGAGAAAATGGAGGATTCTATTGTAAAATGTTGCAGTAGGAATAAAGTTGTTGCATTTGTAATAGAAAACTTTTCCTTAATAGAAAAATGAAACTCTTACATATATATACCTTCCATACATGGCACACGGTGTTTTTATAACTTCTATTTTACATTAATATACATTCATTTTAGAAAAATCAGAAAAAGCAAATAAGAAAATAAATAGAAGCCATCTCAATTTCAGAGATTGTCTAGTATTAAAAGATAAGTTGAGGTACATTAAACATTTTAAGTTTATTTGCATAAAAATGGATTCAAATTGGTCAGCACCTAACCAGAACTGGTTATGAGCACTCCACTGATGCAAGCTAAATGAAAGGCGTTTATAGAGAAGAAGCAGAAGCAAAGCAAGGGAATTATCTGATGAAAGTGAAAAAAATGAAAGTTGCTTGAAAGTGAAAGTGAATGGCTATTGCATGAAAGTTGCTCTTTGCGACCCCATGGATTACATAGTCCATGGAATTCTCCAGGCCAGAATACTGGAGTGGGTAGCCTTTGCCTCCTCCAGTGGGTCTTTCCAACCCAGGGATCGAACCCAGGTCTCCCTCGTTGCAGGCAGGTTCTTTACCAACTGAGCTATCAGGGAAGCCCTGGCTGTTGCTTAAGCAGTTACATTATTTGGGAAAGCCAGGTTGGCTGTGTATGTTGGTTGGTCTTAGCTTTTTGATTTCTTAACCTTGAGGCATTTCAGGCTTAGGTTTCACTTTGCTCATGCAGACTGTTAATGTATTAGAACCACCCTGGTCTAATCACCTCCTTGTTTAATTGACACTCATTTCAGTTCAGTTCAGTCACTCAGTCGTGTCCGACTCTTCGTGACCCCATGAATCGCAGCACACCAGGCCTCCCTTCCATCACCAGCTCTTGGAGTTCACCCAGACTCATGTCCATCAAGTCAGTGATGCCATTCAGCCATCTCATCCTCTGTCGTCCCCTTCTCCTCCTACCCCCAATCCCTCCCAACATCAGTCTTTTCCAATGAGTCAACTCTTCGCATGAGGTGGCCAAAGTACTGGAGTTTCAGCTTTAGCATCATTCCTTCCAAAGAAATCCAGGGCTGATCTCCTTCAGAATGGACTGGTTGGATCTCCTTGCAGTCCAAGGGACTCTCAAGAGTGTTAGCATTTTAGAGTATGTGTATTTCTAGATTTTTTGGTACAATTAAGTACACAAGCAAATATGTCTTTATAGGATCATATATATAGTAAGTAGCCTGTTCATATCACACAACCATGTATCACTGTTTTGGAACCTGCCAAAATTAGCTGTGCCTCTTCTTTCTGGCCTCAAATCTTGTTTTAATTTTTCTTCAATGCAATGAGAAAAAGTTTCAGTTTAACAGAAGTTACAGACCAGTCAAGTAGACATTTCTTGTCCCTATTAGTTGTTGATGTTCAGCTGCTAAGTCGTGTCCAACTCTTTGCAGCCCCATGAACTACAGCACTCCAGGCTCCTCTGTCCTCCACTGTCTCCTGAAATTTGCCCAAACTCATCTGTTGAGTCAGTGATGCCATCCAACCATCTCATCCTCTGCTGCCCCCTTCTCCTTTTGTTTACAGTCTTTCCCAGCATCAGGGTCTTTTTCTGTCCCAATACTCTCTATCTAAAACAATGCTAGTCTTTTTTTACCACTTCTGTGAAAGTAGGCTTGTTTTCAGCTGCCAAGCAGCCCTGGACCTTCTAGCAGTCAGGGATCTCCTAAATATCTTAGCTCATTTCTTCTTAGGGGCAAATTCTGCACAACCCTCTGAGTGCTGTTAGACCACATTTGGGTAAAGGAAAGAAGGAAGTTGTAAAGAATACCCATTCTGTTATCAGTCAAGATGGATTAGTTTATGTTGCAGTAACAAATACCAGATTATTTCTAATTTATGCAGTATGTTTATCTTGTCCTACATGCTGTCTCTCTGGGATCCATGGTAACAGTATCAGTTTTTATGTTAGAGAGAAATGAGTTTTCATGGGTAAATTTATCTGCTTTTTGCCAATGTTTTACCACTACAAACTTGGATCACTAACTTTCATACGATAATTTCCACGTGATCTACCAACCAACCCCTAAGCCATTGTCTTTTCCTTTATTGTGATTGTTGTTGAGCTTCTTGTTACCAGCCTTTAAGTAACAGTTTCTTTATCAGTCACATAAGCTAATATTTGTAGTCACCCTGAAGAATGGAATAGTACCCCCAACCCAAATTTATTTGGATGTAGAGACTGAAGATACCACATGTACACCAAGAAGATCTGATATGAGAAGGTTTATCAGTCACATAATAAGCGTTTAGGGGGAGAACAAGAACAGTGACTGTCTTGGGGTTTTATGTGGTTAGCGGGTTGGGACTAGAATGAGGGTTTCCACATGTAGCTCAGGTCTTGCACAGTTTGAATTTCCTGGCAGTGTAAAGGAAGGAGCACATGGACTTTCTTATCAGTTCTCCCAGATGTGGGCAGGAGAGGAAGGGAGAACAGTGGAGCTTGCAAGCTGTCAGCAGGCAGACATCAAAAATAGAGTCAGACTCTTTATTACAGTTTAGTTACATTGCAGTCATAAGATCTAAAATATGAGTAACTTGGTTTATTTCTTACTTACATGGCCATTGTGGGTTTACTAGGAAGGTCTGCTTATTTGCTCAGTTGTGTTACCTGCCCATTTCCTGCACAGCCTGGCTCTAATTGAGCAGCCCCAGGTTGTTGCTGCTACCGCAACACACCATCAAATCCCAGGGCAAAGATGGTAGAGCTGAAGATTTATAAAGAGCTTGGTTTGGAACATGTATGACTTTGACATTGACAGCTATAATGTGCTCTATTTCTCCCTGCTTCTTACCCGCCCCACCCCGCAAAGAAAAAGATCAGAGTAAGGGAGATCTGATTGGAGGCCTCAGTATCTTTCCTACCCTTCGGGCCAGAAGAATGAAGAATTAAGAGCTAAGGTGGTTTCCTCTAGCCCATTCTCACTTAAGGAGTTTCATAGCCAGTCCTTAAACCACAGAACATAGGATGAGAGTCTTCTTTTCCTTCCACCAACAGAAGAAATGAACCTTTAAGAGATTTCAGCAACCACGCCTAAGTACCAGTGAGTAAGCAGAGAAAAAAAAAAATAGAAATACTATGTTATAAAAAAAAATAGAAAATTAACATGTGATGCAATATTATTAACAGATTTTGCTCAAATTTCACAAAATCTTACACTGATGTCCATTGCTTGTTTTCTTTAAAAAAAAAAAAGCCATCTCAACAAGAGAAATGAAAAATAGGCTGAACAATCAGTAAATATGCTCCATGAGAAAGCATGTGTAACTACTAGAGGAGTTAATGGAATTTCTGAAAAAGGAAAAAAATATCAAAATTAAAATTTTCAACGGATAAATTTAAACAGACACGTCTGAGTAAATAGAAAGGTAGAACCCATTGTCCATATTGTAGCATAAAAAGTCAAGAAAGACTGAAAATGTTATCTGTGGTTAATGTTATATGTTCATGGTTAAAAGTTATATGTGGTTAGTATTAACTGCATACTTACAGAACCAATTACTTCCTCAGCGAAGACTTTCTTCAGGTTCATGACATTATCAGGTGAAAGTTTTGATTTATATAGCACTTTGATATGTCAGCTATCCTCCTGAAGAATAATTACACAAAAATTTAATGTATTTTTAGATTTAATGAAGTTCTAATTAATACAGTTTGAGAGACAAAAAGATTGAAAATGGAAAGATAGTTTACAGGTCAAGGAAAATGGAACAAGAAATATCCAATATAGAAGAGAGAAAGACTGAGGCATATTCAGCAATTTTAAAAATGTATTAATTAGTAGTATGTTATAATATATTAAAGTATGTTGTATGCTTTCCCTGTCCATTTTGCCTTGAAAATTGTATCAAAATTTTGATGGACTAGCAAAATATACTCTTAATTCCTTTCAAAATCATTTTCAAAGTTATCATACTGTAGACTTTTCTTTCACGATATAATGTTAAAGAAGAGAGAAGTCTATGTGGAGACTGTGCTCTTGAGCAGCAGAACCTGCTCAGTTGCATCAATCTCAATGTTGACCACATGCCTGTAGAACCAGGTACTTCCTTAGGCAAACAAGCAAGTACTTTCTTCAGCTTAATGACATTACCAAGTGAAAGTTTTGATTTGTATAATACTTTGTAATGTCAGCTAACCTGTTGGAGAATTAATTATACAAAAATTTAATGTATTTTTAGATTTAATAAAGTTCTGATAAGTACATTTTGAGAAGATCTATTTCTGAAGGTAAGCTCTTTTTTTAATGTTGGTGTGACTCCAGTAAAACCCAAAGACATCCATTTTCTTACTTAAAGTTTTTCATTATAGCTTTTCTTTTATTTATAAATACCTGTGGAGCTAAAGCATGATAAGAAAATATCATATTTCATTGATTCTAAAATGCTGATTTTCTTTCACATTTTTGAGATCAGTTCAGTTCAGTCACTTAGTTGTGTCTGACTCTTTGCAGCCCCATGGACTGCAGCATGCCAAGCTTCCCCTTCCATCACCAACTCCCAGAGCTTGCTCGAATTCATGTCCATTGAGTCCATGATGCCATCCAACCATCTCATCTTCTGTCATCCCCTTCTCCTCCTGCCTTCAGTCTTTCCCAGCATCAGAGTCTTTTCTAATGAGTCAGTTCTTCCCATCAGGTGTCCAAAGTATTGGAGCTTCAGTTTCAGCATCAGTCCTTCCAATGAATATTCAGGACTGATTTCCTTTAGGATTGACTGGTTTGATCTCCTTGCTGTCCAAGAGATGGATTCTTCTCAGGAGTCTTCTCCAGCACCACAGTTCAAAAGCATCAATTCTTCAGCACTCAGCTTTCTTTTAAGTCCAACTCTCACATCCACACATGACTACTGGAAAAACCATGGCTTTGACTAGATGGACCTTTGTCAGTAAAGTAATGTCTCTGCTTTTTAATATGCTGTCTAGGTTGATCATAACTTTTCTTCCAAGGAGCAAGTGTCTTTTAATTTAGATCAATATACATTTACAATTCTATAGCTTGTCATAATTTAATTAGCAGCATTTTTCCTTTTCAGTGGTTCATAAAGTAATGATGTTTTTAGTATTCAAATGTAAAGTTAGTGGAGGTGATGGGATTTCAGTTGAGCTATTTCAAATCCTAAAAGATGATGCCGTAAAAGTGCTGCACTCAATATGCCAGCAAATCTGGAAAACTCAACAGTGGCCACAGGACTGGGAAAGGTCAGTTTTCGTTCCAATCCCAAAGAAAGGCAATGCCAAAAATGTTCAAACTACTGCGCAGTTGCACTCATCTCACACACTAGCAAAGTAATGCTCAAAATTCTCCAAGCCAGGTTCAACAGTACATGAACCATGAACTTCCAGATGTTCAAGCTGGTTTTAGAAAAGGCAGAGGAACCAGAGATCAGATTGCCAACATCCACTGGATCATCAAAAAAAACAAGAGTTCCAGAAAAACATCTGCTTTTGCTTTATTAACTACACCAAAGCATTTGACTGTGTGGATCACAACAAACTGTGGAAAATTCTTAAAGAGATAGGAATACCAGACCACCTGACCTGTCTCCTGATATCTGTATGCAGGTCAAGAAGCAACAGTTAGAACAGGACATGGAACAACAGACTGATTCCAAGTTGGGAAAGGAGTATGTCAACACTGAATATTGTCACCCTGCTTATTTAACTTTAATGCAGAGTACATCATGTGAAATGCTGGGCTGGATGAAGCACAAGCTAGAATCAAGATTGCCAGGAGAAGTATCAATAACCTCAGACGTGCAGATGACACCACCCTTATGGCAGAAAATGAAGAAGAGCTAAAGAGCCTCTTGATGAAAGTGAAAGAGGAGAGTGAAAATGTTGGCTTAAAGCTCAACATTTAGAAAACTAAAATCATGGCATCCGGCCCCATCAATTCATGGCAAATAGATGGAGAAACAGTGGAAACAGTGTCAGACTTTATTTTTCTGGGCTCCAAAATCACTGCAGATGGTGACTGCAGGCATGAAATAAAAAGGTGCTTAAAAAGAAGAAAAGTTATGACCAACCTAGACAGCATATTAAAAAGCAGAGACATTACTTTGCCAACAAAAGTCCATCTAGTCTAGCTATAGTTTTTCCAGCATTCATGTATGGATGTGAGAGTTGAACTCTAAAGGAAGCTGAGCACTGAAGAATTGATGCTTTGAACTTTGGTGTTGGAGAAGACTGTTGAGAGCCCCATGGACTGCAAGGAGATCAAATCAGTCAATCCTAAAGGAAATCAGTCTTGAGTGTTCATTGGAAGGACTGATGCTGAAGCAGAAACTCCAACACTTTGGCCACCTGACGCGAAGAACGGACCCATTGGAAAAGACCCTGATGCTGGGAAAGATTGAAGGCGGGAGGAGAAGGGGACAACAGAGGATGAGATGGTTGGATGGCATCACTGACGCGATGGACATGAGTCTGAGTCGGCTCCCGGAGTTGGTAATAGACAGGGAATCCTAGCATGCTCCAGTCCATGGGGTCACAAAGAGTCAGACACAACTGAGTGACTGAACTGAGCTATACTTACATTTGAAGAAATACCAAAATGTGAAGTGAGATTTATTTAGACCACTTATAATTATAAATACAGGTATTAAAGATGACTTTAGGTACATTGTTTAAATTTGTCTTAGCAAATATGTATATTAGCATTTTATTATCAAATTAGTAAGCATATGACCCACGTAAGTACATAGGTGGAAATGTTCTAGCATATCTTAAATATGTCATTTCATCTTAATTGGCTATTCTGTCTCACTTAAAAAATCTAAACAGTACTATAGTTTTTAGAGTAGAGTTGTAACTCTGCTTTGCCTCCTCTTCACCCATTTCAAAACTCCTGCTCCTTTTGCAAGAGGAGAAGAAGAAGATGTTCTTTGCAAAACACATTTGACAGAATATTTATTGAGTCCTTCACACTTTGCAGGGTTATGTGAAAACTATTTCCTTACCCCAGTCCTCAAGTAGCTCACACTTGTTTTAGGAGGACGTGTGATACCTGTGTGCCTCTGTCTTTTTCTCACAGGCACTCAGACAGCCATTAACACTGCAGTGTTACTCATATGTTTCATTATTTTAAAATTAAAATAATAATGCTTACCTTCCTTTAGAAACAAGTCAGATAACACTGAAGGCTATATGATTAAACATGAAAGCTCTTCTTCCCTCATTCCCTCCGTGCACCAACTCACCCCTACCGCACGGTGCTCCCAGAAGTCATTCCTCTTAATAGTGTATTTATAAAATAAATACTTTGTATTTATTTTCAAGGATATGCATAGTTCTCTTGGTTCAGTGAATGATTATGTTTTTATTTCACATAATGTTCTATGCCTTGCTTTTGTCTTCATCTCTTTGCTGCTGCTGCTAAGTCACTTCAGTCGTGTCTGACTCTGTGCGACCCCAGAGACGGCAGCCCACCAGGCTCCCCCGTCCCTGGGATTCTCCAGGCAAGAACACTGGAGTGGGTTGCCATTTCCTTCTCCAGTGCATGAAAGTGAAAAGGGAAAGTGAAGTCGCTCAGTCGTGTCCGACTCTAGCGACCCCATGGACTGTAGCCCACCAGGCTCCTCCGTCCATGGGATTTTCCAGGCAAAAGTACTGGAGTGGGATGCCATTGCCTTCTCCTATCCTTCCATATCAATATATATGTATCAGCTTCATTCTTAAGTGAAATATTGTATATGCCATGTTTTACTTGACTACCCCTGTAGTAAGATATTAGTGTAGTCAAATTAAAAGACGTTTGGTGCCAAGGACCTCATTTCTAGCATAAATTACAACAAAGTAGCTTTTATGTTTTGAAAACTAGTGACAGTCCATAGAAAGGACTCTATGTAATTTGACCTCCTTCCATTTCTTTGGTTTTAGATGCTTGTTTCTACTTGACTTGTAACTGTTAAAAAGTGAAATCTGTTTGATTTAATCTTCATTTACTCTCCAATGATTATATAGGCTTTACTCAACCAAGATGCTGCTGTCTGTAGCACTATATATAAATATCTAATAAATGTGGTTTATTGATGGGGTAAACTGTTACATATAAAAAGACTGCCATGTTTTTTAAATTTTAAGATAATTGAGATAAATGATTTTGAAGAAGAAAAAGTGTTGTCATATTATCATCTAATACTTGTTAGATGCACTTATTAGAGGCCAACAGTGGACATTATGCTGCTGCTGCTGCTAAGTCACTTCAGTCACGTCCGACTCTGTGCGACCCCATAGACGGCAGCCCACCAGGCTCCACCATCCCTGGGATTCTCCAGGCAAGAACACTGGAGTGGGGTGCCATTGCCTTCTCCGAGTGGACATTATAATGCTGTATAAATAATAATAAAATAATACAGAGACCACTTAAACTTATATGTTGTAGTAGTTTTAAGCAGAAGTCTCATGTTCTTCAGTTCAGTTCCGTTCAGTCGCTCAGTTGTGTCTGACTCTTTGTGACCCCATGAATCGCAGCACACCAGGCCTCCCAGTCCATCACCAACTCCCGGAGTTTACCCAAACTCATGTGCATCAAGTCAGTGATGACATCTAGCCATCTCATCCTCTGTCGTCCCCTTCTCCTCCTGCCCCCAATCCCTCCCAGCATCAGGGTCTTTTCCAATGAGTCAACTCTTCACATGAGGTGGCCAAAGTATTGGAGTTTCAGCCTCAGCATCAGTCCTTCCAATGAACACCCAGGACTGCTCTCCTTCAGAATGGACTGGTTGGATCTCCTTGCAGTCCAAGGGACTCTCAAGAGTCTTCTCCAACACCACAGTTCAAAAGCATCAATTCTTCAGCGCTCAGCCTTCTTCACAGTCCAACTCTCACATCCATACATGACCACTGGAAAAACCGTAGCCTTGACTAGACGGACCTTTGTTGGCAAAGTAATGTCTCTGCTTTTCAATATGTTATCTAGGTTGGTCATAATTTTCCTTCCAAGGAGTAAGTGTCTTTTAATTTCATGGCTACAATCACCATCTGCAGTGATTTTGGAGCCCAAAAAAATAAAGTCTGACACTGTTCCCACTGTTTCCCCATCTATTTCCCATAAAGTGATGGGACCAGATGCCATAATCTTCGTTTTCTGAATGTTGAGCTTTAAGCCAACTTTTTCACTCTCCTCTTTCACTTTCATCAAGAGGCTCTTCACTTTCTGCCATAAGGGTGGTGTCATCTGCATATCTGAGGTTACTGATATTTCTCCTGGCAATCTTGATTCCAGCTTGTGCTTCTTCCAGCCCAGCATTTCTCATGATGTCATGTTCTTCATTGACTCATAAAAAGAGTTATTGTTCAACAATGTAAAAGGTGGCATGCTTGTCTTCTCTTATCACTCACAAATATTCAGCACCTTTGAGTTACCTCTTAAATTACTTAAATACATACGTGGCTGTTGCCTTTAATATTGTTCCTCTGAACCAAAGAGTTCCAAAAAGCTTCCAAAGAGAAGCTTTTTTTTTCTCTAGCAATATATGCTTGTGTTAAAAGTTTTCAAGACAAATGAATAAAATCTATAGAAGAAAGTAAGTCTTCTTTCTTCCTCAGTCCTCCAGTCCCATTGCTTAGGTAACTACTATCTATTAAAAAATATTTATAACACGTTGTACACCTATTTGAATGGCTAAAGTCCAGAACATCGATAACATCAAATTCTGGTACGGATGTGGAGCAACAGGAATTCTCATTCATTTCTGGTGGGAATACAAAAAGGTAGTCACTGTGGAGGACAGTTTGGCAGTTTCTTTTCAAAAAAGTAAACCTACTGTCATCATACAATCCAGCAGCTGTGCTCCTTGGTGTTTGCCCAAAAGAGTGGAAAACTTCGGTCCATACAATAGCATGCACATGGATGATTATAGCAGCTCTTTTTGCAGTTGCCAAAACTTGAAAGTAACCGAGATGTCTTTCAGTGGTAAATGGAAAAACAAGCTGTGTTGTATGCAATCAGTGGAATTTTATTCAGTGCTAAAAACAAATTATCAAACTATGAAAAGACATTGATGAACCTTAAAATAGATATTGCTAAGTATAGGAAACCAATCAGAGAAGGCTATGTACTGTATGATTCCAACGGTATGGCATTCTGGAAAAGGCAAAGCTATGCAAATACTGAAAAGATTAGTGGTTGTCAGAGCTGGGAAAGGAGGGGAATGGATGAATACATGGACCATAGAGGGTATTTTGGGTACTCTCTGGGACACAACAGTGATGGCTGTTTATCATAGAATGTAGAACAGCAGAAGAGAGCTCGGAGAGCGACTGTGACTTCGGGTGATCTTGTCTCAGTGTAGGTTC
Organism: Bison bison bison; assembly: GCF_000754665.1. Lineage (NCBI taxonomy): Eukaryota > Metazoa > Chordata > Mammalia > Artiodactyla > Bovidae > Bison > Bison bison. The sequence continues at coordinate 1,449,808 of NW_011495037.1, forward strand.
ATTGGCTTTAACAGATTCGCCACTCTCAGTAGGCAGTGTCTGTCAGAGGCCAGGGCTGTATGTGTGGGATAGCCTCTGTACCTTCCTCTTAATTTTGTTTTGAACCTAAAACAGCTCTTAAAAGATAAAGTCTTATTTTAAAAATGATTTATGTGCCTTTCCAGAATTTTTCTGGGTATATCCAAGTGTGTGAATGTATGTAATGTTTTTAGTGTACCTCAATGGGACTATATTATAGATATTGTTCTGTCCCACTCATTTGTTCATTTAATAACTATATTCCTGAAGAATCTGTATACCTCTCTCATTATAAGGTGTGTGATAATATGGTAGACTCACCATTTTAATTTTATATTTTTGTTTGCTCTTACCAACAGTTTCACTGATCGTTTTTATACATGTATCTGGCTCCAGTAAGTTTTATTACTTTATTAAGTGACAGGCTCGTTTTCTCTTGCCTGTAACTTTCAATTCAATTTTTATTTTCTTGTAGAACTATGAGAATAGTGTGTACAATGTAATCTCATTTGTGTACTTTAGATATGCACACACATAACAAGTATGTGCATCAGTTTTCTGGAAGGATATATAAGATACAAGTAACTGTGATTATCTTTGAATAGAGGGACCTAATAACAGAAGCAGAGGGTGGTAGAGACTGTTTTTATATATGTTTATGTTTTTCTTATATGGTGAATTTTTTAAAAAGTAAAAATGAAATTTAAAAGTTATGGTCTATGTCCAGAAGAAGCTGTGTGGTTGGGTAGATAGGGCATTTTTTTCTTTAAAGCAAAAATACATCGTTAATGTGGTATTTGCCACTTTTTAAACACTTAAAAAAATTCATAAAAGAGAATGAAAACTTATTGAACTTTCAGGTGAACATCAAAGCAGTTTAGTAGATGAGTTGTATTATAAGCATATTGTTACCCTTTTATTTCCTTAAAAATCTGGTTTTAGTAAGATTTATAAAACAAAATACTGAAATATGTCATCCATATGAGTTAGGGCTAAGCTGAAGGCAGAGCTTATCCTCTTTTTCTTACTAAGTCAGCCAAAATTCTTCCCAATTCTTGGAACATGAATTTTTCTGTCACTGGACATGTTCACCTTCTAAATTTCCTCTCCTCATATGCCATACCTTACTTTGGACACATGGCATGCTCAGTCCATGGGGTTGCAAAGAGTTGGACATGACTTAGCAACCTAACAACAGCAACCTGGATAGTATTGGAGTAGCCTCCCAGTTTGGAGAAGGTGATGGCACCCCACTCCAGTACTCTTGCCTGGAAAATCCCATGGACAGAGGAGCCTGGTGGGCTGCAGTCCATGGGGTCGCTAAGAGTCGGACACGACTGAGCGACTTCACTTTCCCTTTTCACTTTCATGCCTTGGAGAAGGAAATGGCAACCCACTCCAGTGTTCTTGCCTGGAGAATCCCAGGGACGGGGGAGCCTGGTGGGCTGCCGTCTATGGGGTCACACAGAGTCGGACATGACTGAAGTGACTTAGCAGCAGTAGCAGCCTCCAAGTTGATAGTTCTCTTTCCCAAACTGTTCATCTCCTTGGATTTCTACATAACTTATGGTACCTCCTCACTGAGAGTACCATCTTTATGCATTTATTATCTTTGTAATGACTGAGATTATGTTTAGGAATTTAGCTCGTATTTTCTGTCTTTTCAGGATCTAAATTTGCTTTCATAAGGATTTTTTTAACTTTGAGGACAAATTTGCATACATTCTTAGAATTTGTTGCTTACAACTCACACTGGTAGGCTGCTCGTATTTTGATACCTCTAAACTTAGCAGACGTTTCAGTATTACTGAAATCTACAGTTCTACCAATCTAGTGCTTGTGATCTAAGATGTTTTGAAAGGCAGTAGAACAATGTGTGTAGGGATGAAGCCACAAGAAAGCCTGAGCAAAACGGGACTGGTGGAATTGCTACACGTTTATCACTGTTAGAAGTCATGCTGTCTCATGAGAATTTGTTTTACAAAGAAGAGAGGAATTTCTACTGCTAAAAGAGAAGTTTTAATGAATCTCTTTCCCCTCAGTTTAGTTCAGTCACTAAGTCCTGTCTGGTTCTTTGTAACCCCATGGACTGCAGCATGCCAGGCTTCCCTGTCCATCACCAACTCCCGGAGCTTATTCAAACTCATGTCCATCAAGTCATTGATGCCATCCAACCACCGCTGTCATCCCCGACTCCTCCTGCCTTCAATCTTTCCCATCATCAGGGTCTTTTCCAGTGAGTCAGTTCTTAGCATCAGGTGGCCAAAGTGTTGGAGTTTCAGTTTCAGCATCAGTCCTTCCAACGAATATTCAGGAACTGATTTTCTTTAAGATTGACTAGTTTGATTTCCTTTCAGTCCAAGGGACCCCCAAGAGTCTTCTCCCAACACCACAGTTCAAAAGCATCAATTCTTTGGTGCTCAGCTTTCTTTAGAGTCCAACTCTCACATCCATCCATGACTACTGGAAAAACCATAGCTTTGACTAGACGGACTTTTGTTGGTAGAGTAATATCTCTGCTTTTTAATATGCTGTCTAAGTCATAGCTTTTCTTCCAAGGAACAAGCGTGTTTTAATTTCATGGCTGCACTCACTATCTGCAGTGATTTTGGAGCCCAAGAAAATAAAATTCTGTCACTGTTTCTGTTTTTTCCCCATCTATTTTCCATGAAATGATGAGACCAAATGCCATGATCTTCATTTTTTGAATGTTGAATTTTAAGCCAGCTTTTTCATTCTTCTCTTTCATTTTCATTAAGAAGCTCTTTAGTTCCTCTTCACTTTCTGCCATAATGGTGGTGTCATCTGCAAATCTGAGGTTATTGATATTTCTCCCTGCCGTGACTTTTCTTTCTGAACACTTTTTACACATACAGTTCTTATTAGCTATTATAAGGTAATTTTATCACCTAGTTACCTTCTTAACCTTTAACTGATTTTCATAGATTGACTAAAAAATAGTACTTATTATGAATAAATTATTTCATTTATTATTGTTAACAGAAGAAAACAAGGTATTGGACTTGGATCAATCAGATTTAGGTTTGAGTCATTAATTTGCTACGTATTAGCTTATGTATCTTGAGTAAGCTGGTTTATTCTCTCAGTGTAACAGGTTAATGTGAGAATTAAGTCAGATATTGTAAGTCCAGCAGCATCAAAACAGAGTTTTAATAAATGTTATCTAGTAACAGAAAGGATATTAGTTGAAGTGATGATATTTAGTACTATTTTTTAAAGCTTCTGTAGCTTCTGGTTTTATTTTGTTTGTTAAGGAAGAATAATTTGTAGAATTTTTCAGAATTGGAGTGTGAAGTGTCCAACTTTCCAAAATGAAACATTAGTAAATAATGATAAGATATTTTAAAAATCATGAATATATTTGCATGACATCCTAAAAGAATGAAAATTGAATAGCTTAATTCTATATTTAACTTTTTTAAAGTTTTTGTTTAAAAAGAAAACCCTGTAAGGTACTGTGCTACAGTACCATTCATGAATTTGTTGACTCCCTATGAAAAGTCAGTGAAGTAGCCATACTGTTCTAACTCTGTTTTACAGGTAACAGATGGAGAGGTCAAGTAACTACTGAAGGGTGAACAGCTAATAAGTGATAGTCGGTATTTACACCTATCTAATTTCACAGTCTCCATTCTTAATGCTGCCACATTATTTTTAAAAATGTGTATTATAGCACAGTATACTGCTCTTGACACCCACTTCAGCTTTGAATTGATGATTTTTGATTCAGTAAATTCCTTATGATAAAACACCTGGGTTGTAGTTTTTCTCCCCAATGGAAAATGATATTTTTGTCATTGTAATGTTTTTGATCATGAAAAATCTGAGTAATTAGATATGTAGAGAGAGCTTTGGGGTAAAAGTATTATTAAAAGTGAAAGGTGCTCAGTCTTTCCAACTCTTTGTGACCCCATGGACTGTATATTCTCCTAGGCAGAATACTAAAGTGGGTAGCCTGTTACTTCTCCAAGGGATCTTCCCAACCCAGAGATCAAACCCAGGTCTCCTGCATTGCAGGAGTATTCTTTACCAGCTAAGCTACAAGGGAAGCCCAAGAATACTGAAGTGGGTAGCTTATCCCTTCTCCAGCAGATCTTCCCGACGCAGGAATTGAACCAGGGTCTCCTGCATTGCAGGTGGATTCTTTATCAACTGAGCTATCAGAGAAGCCCAAAAGTATCATTAAAGTACCTATAATATAAAGAAAGCACCACTTCCTATAAAATAACGAAAGCGCCACTTCTCAGGTGGCGCTATGCTATGCTATGCTAGAAAGAAAAGTAAGTGAAGCCGCCCAGTCATGTCAGACTCTTTGTGACCCCATGGACTATAACCTACCGGGCTCCTCCATCCGTGGGATTTTCCAGGCAAGAGTACTGGAGTGGGTTGCCATTTCCTTCTCCAGGGGATCTTCCCGACCCAGGGATCGAACCCGGGTCTTTTGCATTGCAAGCAGACTCTTTACCATCTGAGCCACCAGGAGCTCAAAAAGGGCGTGTTGCCTCCCCATCGGGAATCAAATCCCAGTCTCCCGTATGACAGGCAGGAATACTCAGCACTATACTAACAGGATGCTAAGTCATTTCAGTCTTGTCCGACTCTGTGCAACCCTTTGGACTGTAGTGCGCCAGGCTCTTCTGTCCATGGGATTCTCCAGGCAAGGATACTAGAGAGGGTTACCGTGCCCTTCTCCAGAAGAATCTTCCTAATATAGGGATCAAACCTGCATCACTTGTATCTCCTGCATTGGCAGGCAGGTTCTTTACCACTAACGCCAAAGAATCTGCCTGCCAATGCAGGAGACAGGAGAGACAGCAGTTTGATATCTGGAAGATCCCCTGGAGAAAGAAATGGCACTCCACTCCAGTATTCTTGCCTGGAAAATTCCATGGACAGAGGAGCCTGATGGACTACAGTCCATGAGATTGCAAAGAGTCAGACATGATGGAGCAAATAAGCACAATATTAAAAAAAAAAAAAAAAAAAATTGCTTCATTTTAAATCTAGAGCTAGTAGTAAGGCCAGATAGCCTTATTAAGTACTCGAGCATAAAACAACTTAATAATTATTGATGAAGAATCTAGTATATAAGGCCCTAATAGGTCATTTTTTTAGCTTTAATTTTGATTCTATAATCATGGTAGCTAATGTTTGTAGATTATTTATTTTGGGGGCACTTCCATGGTGGTTGACCTCACTTAATCTTCTCAACACTCTAGGAAGGAGATATTATTATCATCCCTGTTTTACAGCTCATTAAACTAAGATTTAAAGAGGTTTGTATAATTACCTAAGGCTTCACAGCAGTGACATAGTGTATTATAAACTCTCACTCCAAATTATTTTTATTTTACAGCTCATAAAACAGACACAGCAGTATTTGAAAGAAAAATTACTGGAATCATGAAACATAGTTTTCTTTATGGATGTGTATTATATTTTCCTTTAGGTTCACAATATTCTTGCAGAAATGGTGATGGGGGGAATGGTATTGGAGACCAACATGAATGAGATTGTTACACAAATTGACGCACAGAATAAACTGGAGAAATCTGAGGTGAGAATGGAAAGTGCTCTAGTTACTGAAGGGAGTGAGCGTGATCATAAACTATGCATGGTTTGTAGCTTTCACTGTTTGTCCTTCAGTATCACCCTTTAGTACAGCTGGTAGGCTTATTCGGTTTTGAAAATAAATGGAATATACACATTTTAGTATGTTAAATGTTCTGTGACCACTATCCACCAAATAGTTTTGTGTATTCTTTTAGCCACAGTCATAATTGCTTTGAGTAATAAATAAAATTTCCAATTCTTATTGCTTAAAAAAGAAGTCATTTACTTGAATAGTGGAATCAGTATTTGTTATGTTCTTAGTCATTAATTATCCAAGAAATCTTAGAACTGGTTTTCAAAGATACTTGAATTTAATGTTTTATAAAACTATTTCTGAAAAAGGAAGGGAGAGAAAATGGAATTCTCATAAGGAAGTAATATTAATAATAGGTGCTTAGTAGGCCTGGATGTACATTGAAAAAAAAAGAAATTCAGCACGCTAATCTTTTATTTCTGGATCCTTGTCAAAGGTCACTGACACGTTAGCCAAATCATATATACTTGATACAATGACTCATGTATTCATGGCTTTTGTTGAATTCTAGAAGAGCAAGATTTGGTGATATACAGCTGACTTTGTGCTGTTAGGTTGAGTGAATGAGGACCAACCAGCACTTTAGCCTTGTGTAAAACTACTTTATAATTGCATGCTTCTTCCCTCAATAACAAGGCTGAATATCAATAACAAAGCTGAATTTATCAATAACAAGACTGAATATAACAGGTGCTGAAGCTGAACCACTCAAGTGGGCATTATTTTAGTGGTCTCTTATTGCTGTAGAAGAAATTTAGAAGGATGAATAGTCTTGATACCTCATTTAGCACTATACATGTTTGAGGATACCCTTACCTCTGATATTTATAGTCATAACTCAGAGTAGAAAACTAATTTTATTTATAATTATTAGTAGAGGTGTTCAGATAATCTAAAGTAAATATTACTGTAAAAGCAGAGAGATATTAAAAATATGCTAGTATTGATTTACAACAGGTGAGTTGTGAAGAATTTTTATCTTGTTGGCTCTTTAAAGGATCAGCATAACAAAATGCAGTGCTCATTGTAATTAAATGAAATACAGGATGGTGGATAAATCTGAAATCTGAGGATTAGAAACAGTTGGAAGTTTTGTATAAAAGCCTTTTCCAATGTTCTATTTTAAATTAAAGTAAGTCCTACATTCCTCCTTACCTCAGTCTATTATCCTTCTTGGTTTCCCAAAGGAAGGGCTTGAAATGGGGAAGAACTTAAAATTATGACTCTTCTAAGTAATTGTATATATTTTATATGTTCTATAACCAGTTTTTAAAATACTGGTTTTTGAAAAGGGAAAACAAACTAGATTAATAGAAAAAATTTCATTTTAGGACAAGGAAAAGGGCTCAGAATATTTAGAATATTTAGAGTTGGCTTGCAATGGATTTTTCAGTATGGCAAAAGATTTACTATAAGCTCTAAGCTATAGTTTTTAAGGTCTTAAAATGATAATTTATGTAATCTTAAACTTTGCTTTGCAAAACTGTATGGATATAGATTTTAAATGCTAAGACACAGACAGTGATACAGTCCCTTAATAACTAGTCCAAAATGAGTGGTATGTGGTAATTTATAAATTCTATGTAATCATCTGTAAAAACATATCAACTTCTTGTCTGGAATTTTCGCCTTTCCAGGTATTTAATTCCTTTCCATTGGTGGTGCCCTTCACCCCTTTTCCTCCTTAGTTTGCTATCTGTAATATTGATAGAAGTCATAAGAGACCTATAATTATTCCATAATGGATATTTGCTTTTTGATTGTCCAGTAAAACTTTGTTAATAAGCCAGTTTTTCTTATCTATAAAGAGCAGTAAAATACAGAATTGATGTTTTCAGTGGAAATGGTTATAAGAATATTACAACTTGTAAAATGTCCTTTCACCGAAACAGTGCTATTTAAACTGGTTTTGAATCCTAGGGAATGAATACTTCCGTTTTTCATCCACTGATCATTTTTTAACATGTATAATCAATTGTTGTCTACTGCCAAATTAGTTTTCTTTTTCTTCTTTACAGAGAAATATGTTTTAAATCTGATGGGATAAACTAATGTTATGTATTTATCAAGCATTTCCCTATATGTGATGTCTGCTAATATTTTACTCACAAGATAGAATTTTGAGTCATAGTAAAGCCATAATTTAGTTCTGATCACATTTTAAGAAATTGTGTTGAAGAAACATTGACTTTGTGTAATTTTCCAGTAATTTTCGTATATGTTAAATGTGTTTGGAAGGCTGCCAGCTTTATTCCAGACACGGGGAAATGTTAAAGATTTTCATAAGGGTTTCATTTCCGTATTATTTAAGTTGGTTATATCTACCAAATATATGACTGCAGAATAATCCAAAATTATTTGTGAGCAAACTGTAAGCTTTTATTAATCTTACTCTTACAAAATTTTAGTTAAAATGTATTATATAAGCAAAAATTTACAAAGAAAATCTTAAAGTTCAGAAAACCATGATTGATGAAAAGACTTATTTATCGTATTCTAAAAATTGACTATTGTTTAGAATATCATGTGTCTTTTAAAAAGCCTGGATGTAGTTACAGTACAGCTTTTAAAATATAACATGGATGTTTCAAGGTCCCTTTAACTTTGTCAGAAATAAAAAGATTTTATTATTTTAAAAGTAGTGTATTTCCAGTAACAGTCAAAAGTGAGCCAGTTTAATTACCTAGACAAGTAGAAGCAAAGATGACTCAGATCTTTTAAAAGATGAGAATCAAAGATAATGCTCTGAATAGATTTTCCTCTCTCCTGCTTTAATAGATAAGTGGTTTACTATAAGGTTGGGATCTTGGGAAAGGAGGGTTTAAGCTGGGAGGTTGTTGGGACTTGGGGACCTAGAAGAGGCACTCAGGATCCGCCTAGGTGTGGAAAGACTCCCTGGGCGTGGAGGTGGGGGGGTGGGGCTGGGAACATATGTATTTCATGTGATTTTCAAGATGAATAAATGGGTCTGAATTTAGTCACTACTTTTTAAAAGTCAGTCCTCTTTTTTCCGAACATCCTGATCTTTCTAGCTCTTTCCATTCTTCTCTCTTACAGACCTTTATCTTTCAATCTCCCAGACAGGACAGGTAGACAAGGTATTGCTGACTTTGAGAAAAATGTACTTTAACAAAGGGAAAGCAAAATGATGTCAAAGGCAATTAATTATTTAGGCCAGACTCAAAAATTCTTTGTGTTAATGAGCCCATATAGTCCCTGTAGCTATTTTCCATTCTCGTTTCTCCCTGTAGTTCCTCATCTTTTATTGGACTTAGTGTATTTTATTAGTATATCATTGATGTCATCTTTGTTCTGTTTTGTCTGCCTGCATTGTGAAGGAAAGTTTAAATTTTTTGTTCTTTTTTTAAAAACATTGTCATCTAACTGATTAATTACATTTCTAGAAATGACAATTTACTTTGTGCATATAAATTATAGAGTTTATTTTGAGCACCATATGGCAGAACCGATCTTAATTTAACTCTCACAGATACTTTTCCCTCATCTTTCTAAATTAGGATTCTATTAATAACATAAAATTGCCTGCTGGGTTTTAGAAGCTCTGAATTTAAAAACCAAAAGCTGAACCTTTAGAGATTTGGATACAAAGTGGGAACCCACAAAGGCTTAGAACAGTGACTGTTAAATAGTCCCTTTCCTCCCACTTAATGGTTTTCAGTTCCAAAGTCTTAACAGAATTGCTTTTACAGTTTTGACTGACAGATGAATATTGAAAGTGGCCAGCAAAGTAAAATCAGAAATTTTCTAAAATTGAACTAAATGCTCTAAAACATGGAATTAAATATATTGACCAAACTAAAATGGATTTCTACTGTAGCAAGCTTCTGATATCTAAATATATCATAATATGACTCAATAAGATATTGTAAACCTTGAAAATTTTTGCAAAGCATATTGGCAAAAATTGAAAATGTTTTAAATAGACTCCTAGCCCTACAAAACTAAATTTTCTCTATTTCCTGTGAATTTTTCACACCACAGGTTACCTGTGTGAATTTCCATATAGAGATGATAATGAACAACTTTTTGTACAGAGCCATTTCAGGAAAAATGAAAATGTTTACATACCTCCATTTAAAATTTCAAATGAAAATGCTTTCTTGAGTCTCATGCAGGGAAAAATATATAAACTTAGGTTAGCCACTTTAGTAATTAGAAAAATGCCACTGAGAATCTGGCAGCGTTTTTTAGACACTAGATTATTACTTTCTGGATATGTTTAGAAAGCAGCACCATACAGGTGGTTTTATAATTTCTTATCCTGAGCTTGTGGGCCTTATCTTATGAAGCTGGGGACATACTTTTGAACCCCAGATCTGTATTACTGTATCCCAGGGACAGAAAATGCATAATCAGTCTTGTTTATTCCATTAATCTCAAATCACTGCCAATTTCTACATTCCAGCCTTTAATTTATGTTAAATTGTTTTTTCTAGCATAGAACCATCAGTAACTTGGGTCTTATAACATCTATCAGTAAAACTACTGATTTGCTTTTTTTTTAATCAAGTATCTATTTTCAAAGAATAGAGAACAAGAAAAGTGGCCCTCAGATATAGATGTTAGAAAGTCAGCTTGTGGGTTGGTTCTGCCCCTCTACCTTGACATGCCCAGTTACTCTCCCCTTCAGAATTATGGTGAGGACCTTGGAGGTCACATGTCATGGTCAAAACTATTTATATTAAATCCATAAATGATGTCAGTCTGCTATATTTATTTCACACAGGTAAATCCTATGCTAGAAATTAAAACTATAATTTAAGATTACATAAAATTACTAGACCTGAAAGGTTTACAATTTTTAAATATTCTCATTTTGATAAAAATTTTCATAAAATGCCATCGTTCTTGCTCACTAGAGGACTGTCAGCAGCATTTCTAATCTGTTTATAATTGCAGTTTTAAAACACTGCCTTTAAAGCAAAGAGCAAGCCTGTCCCCAGTTTAAAAGTTATTCTGCCTTAAAATCAGAAATTAAAATATTGACATTTTCCATTCTGCTCAAAACATGCTTTCAAAACCTGCCATTATTTTGTTAATGATTTTGAGTCTGAAACCATTTAATACTGTGTTTATTAATGTTGATGTTCTTTCACTTTGCTGTTAGGTCAAAATTATGAATTGTGCATATAGCAACTTCCAGCAGGATGGGTGGGTAAAGGTTTTAGTATGTAAAAATTATTCCAACTACCATCTTATTATGGTCTATTTCAAGCTTGAAAAAATATTTTAAGATGGTAGAATGTTTTATGTGTTAGATGAAGTAAATATCTAGGTTCTCTCCTTTTCCCTTGGAGAAAGCTAATTGCTTATTGCATGAGGAAAAGGGAGCCTTCAGAGTCTTTGAATGAAATATATTTTATAATGCTGCTTTTTCAGTTTTGCTTGCACACATTTTGTTTATTTTTGGGTCTGGCAATTAAAAAAAAAATCAAAAACGAATCATATCCATCCATTACTATCTTTGTGATTCAAGTGCTTGAAATTTCTGAGAGTATGTCTGTATAAGTCTTCTATCTGTTTGGCCTCATTTTGGTATACTTGCAGACTTCATTTTGTTTTCTTTCTCTTAATTCTGTTAATTTATTTAATCTCATGGGAGAGAAAACATGATCATTCTTTTATATACTGTACTTCATTCCTCCATCCAATTCATACTCTTAACTGCTTTGGATTCATGTATTTGTTTTGTTAGTGAAGTTGCTGCAGTTTACCTGCTATGGTGGTGCTCGAGTATAACAGCTTAGATGGAAACAAGTTATTTCTCCAGTAGGGTTTCATTCTTTTTATTTCTGCTTTATGTCAACTGTGTAATCTTAAATCTATAAGAACTATGTTGTACTGTCAGAAGTATCTTATTTTTACACTTTAAACTGTACATACTACTAACAAGACAGGTAAACTTAATTTCTGTAAATTTCAGTGTTAAAAAATTGTGTTAATAAATGTTATCTTGTTTTGAGTATATCTAAAAGAGCTCAACTCAGATGAAAATTCCTTTATACCTTTTTGTTGGCAAACTGATTTTCTAATGGCAAATTACCTCTTTTACATTTTATTCTTTAATAAAAATGTTTCAGACTTCACGTTCATGTAAGTCTGAAACTGAAATGTGTTTATAGCAGTTCTGGTGTTAACTATCTGAGTGACATGAAGTCTATTATTTTTTAAAGTCTGAATTTTTGTACATTAACAGCTCATTTGCTAAGCGTCTACTTACTGATCAACAGTCCTTCTCATGTTTTTCTTTCCATTTTATATTCTACAGAATCTGATTTCTTAAAATGTTAGTTTAATTAAAACTTAATTGAAGTACACATTATAATTTTTAAGTTTTCTATCATTTAAATTTGTGACATACTACACAGAAGTATTGAACATGCTTGAGAAATAATTTGATTCTCTAAATTCATTTGCGTGTTCTGAGTAGTTACCACCCTTTGCATGTCTATGGCTTGCTGCTTATGTTTAGAAGAATTGTAGTTTGTTGACTTAGAAACTTTTTGGTTTTATGTAATATGAATTTGGCACATATATGCTATTTAAATCAATTGCTATATTGACTTTATGTATTCTTATTAGCAGCCAGCAGTCAACACCGTCTGTGGTCACAAAGAAACGACTTAATCTAATGAAATTTAACAGGATGCAATTTTATTCTCTAGTTTAGCTGCTTATGATACAGGGTATTATAGGGAAAGAAAGCTTCTTGACAATGACATTTAATACTACAAAAATGTATTTTTACTACTTATAAATGTTAAGCATAGCATCCAATAAAACAGATGGACACATACACACACATGCACCCCTACCTGTTCTCTCTCTTTTTCTCAATAATAAAAATCCTCTAATAATTCATGCGTTTTAAAGTATTTATACTTAAATACTTTGTCAGTGCTTTCCTATAGCCTACTCATAACTAGCACCTGGTATATAAATTCCAGAGTAGAAATAGGAGCAAGTTGCTTATTTAAATAGAAAAAAATATAAAACCTTTTTACCTGGAAAAATGATAACTATTTCCAGGTTGTCTGTAATTTTGTTAAATAATTTTTGTTCCCTCAGAAAACAGCATACTTTCTAGTAAAAGGAAGAAAGCCTACAACATGGTAAAAGCTCTTTGAATTAGAGTCTTCTCTGATTCTAAACCATTCTAAATTCTGGTAGCTAAACACTGAACTTGAAAATACCAAGTTGGCATGTGTGCTAAGTCGCTGCAGTTGTGTCTAACTCTTTGCGACTCTGTGGACTGTAGCCCGCCAGGCTCCTGTGTCCATGGGATTCTCCAGGCAAGAATACCGGAGTGGGTTGCCATGCCCTCCTCCGGGGGATCTTCCCGATCCAGGGATCAAACCCATGTCTCTTGCATTGGCAGACGGGTTCTTTACCACTAAGGCCACCTGGGAAGCCCAAATAATATTCATCTGTATCTCCATCATCTTTTGGGGGGCAGTTGGAGAGAAGTGGGGTATAACAAAAACTGCACTATTTCAGGTAGGTATAAATGTAGAGGTCAATCAAATTTTTAGTTATACATCAAAAACAACTAACCTCCATTAAATTATAAAAATTGAATTCTCCGGCCCTGTTTAGCCTTTAATTGGGTATGGAGTTTTTCATCCATATCACCCTTATCATTGCCTGTGTGGACCATATATATTATTAATACTATTTTGCTGATTTTTCTATTATTTCCAATTCTGACTTGATAATCCATGGCTTTTATTTCATTGCTTAACAATGTTTGTATCCTTTATTCAGCTAATAGTTTACACTGGCCTATTTTGTATCAGTCAAGATTTTTCTCAGGTAACAGCTTTATTATTACTATTTTTTAATTAACAAAAGAGGTAGGATTACATAAGAGAAAAAAAAACTAAATTACAAAAAGGGACATTAAAACTCATCTTTCTAATAACATGGA
>NW_011495037.1:1463541-1505929 GCF_000754665.1 Bison bison bison
CATGGACACTGTCTCATATATGAAACCTAAGCAAAGTGGAAGATTTGTTTTTGTTACTTAATTGCTTTTGTGCAAGATAATGTATGGTACTGAATTCCCATATGTTTGTTGACTTTTTTATATAAACTGAGTAAAAATTGATGAAATCTAATTAATATATAAATTAAACCTTAAAAACATAATGACGATTGATGTAGTTTTTTGAGAAAAGTGATGTATATGCATTTTTCTTATAATTTTAAGCATGTTTTCTCTCAAAATTTCTCTCAAAATTTTTCACAAATTACAAATTGTCCTTCTAAGATGAAAGCCAGATATTGTCCACATTAATGGCATAAGAAATTGTTAAATTCATGTATTCATATATATCCTACCTTTTGCATTTATGCTGTTTCTTTCTCCAAATTTGTATATTATAAACTGAACATATGTTGAATCTACTTTATATGACAAAATATTTTTAATCATTATATTTTTACTAATGCATTGAAGGGTTGGATTGATCCTCTTACAGTTTCATTTTTTGACAGAACCATTCTCTTTGGATTGAGGCTTCACTTTAAAAGCCTGATTTTGTTTTTTAATGTTCTGGAACTTTCCTAGAAAAGTTTAGAAGAACCTCTACAGTTGTAAAACATATTTTAAAAAGCTTTATTGTATTGAAATGTTTTAAGGGTTTAGCCCTAAGTAACTAAACATGATTTATTACTTTCAATTTTTATTTCACAGCATATATTAATAATAAATGACAGTTTAAAAGCAAAAACCCCAAATCTATCACAGTTGTTGCAAGAGGTGTCTAATAAGGAAAGCAATGTAAAATATGCTTCATGTTTATATCATAAGTCAGTTAAATCAAGATAAAGGTGAAGATCTAGCTATGCAATTTAAATATTTTGTGTGATGTTTCCATAGTACAAGTTAATTTGTATTTAAATCTTTACATTGTTATCATTGCATGTACTCACTGTATTTTTTAATGTGTCAACTGTTTTCTCTTTATAGATTAGTATTTCAAAGTAACCATTCCATACCAATTCAAACTACCATCTGGTCTCTAAGCTTGTTCTATGAAAATCTTTTACCATTGTCCTCCAGTTTTAGTGTGTGTTGATGAGCTACACCTGAGTTGTTCATTTTCTTTTTCTTTTATTTGCTTCTGTATACAGGCTGGCTTAGCAGGAGCTCCAGCCCGTGCTGTATCAGCTGTAAAGAATATGAATCTTCCTGAGATCCCAAGAAATATTAACATTGGTGACATCAGTATAAAAGTGCCAAACCTGCCCTCTTTTAAATAAAAAATTAAAAAGGCCACTCCCAGGTAAAATCCGGGGAAAAGTCATCCAAGTTTACCATGCAGTTGTTTACCAAAAATAAAGGAGGAGAGTCTTAACTTTCACTCTTGGATTTAAGTCAAGGTACTGTATAGACATTATATAAAATCAGTATGGAAGTTCAATGTTGCTTTTCTTGCTCAGTGGTTTTGAAGAAATTAAGTAGTTCCAGTGTGATTTTTTTTCTTCATTTTTTAAACT
This sequence comes from Bison bison bison, assembly GCF_000754665.1. Classification (NCBI taxonomy): domain Eukaryota; kingdom Metazoa; phylum Chordata; class Mammalia; order Artiodactyla; family Bovidae; genus Bison; species Bison bison. The sequence continues at coordinate 1,465,077 of NW_011495037.1, forward strand.
GCATTCCTGTGGCCACCTAAGGCATGCCTGTATGTATTGGCTATTACAGTATTTCGAAAACTGTTCAGGACATTTCTTTAAATTGTGTACAACCCAAAATGTTGGTGTTTTGTATGGATCACAAGTGCAACATTCCTTAATAATTTCTGTTATTTGTCACAATTGTTATTTAAAGAACGAAGTATGTATTGCATGAAAACATTATGACCTATTTCTCTTAGTTTAAATAAACTCCAAGGTAACCGGACTTATAAAGCACTGTTCTGTTTGCCTGATATCTACTTTAGCAATAATTTTTTTTACGACCCTCTGACTCAACAAAAAAATAAAAGTATATTTTATCACTGTTAAGCAGCTGTTAATGTTGGTTTATTTAATTTATATTTTTAACATTCAGAAGCTCATTGTAAAATTAAATTATTTCACAAGTCAAGAGCAGTGTATCACATAATTTGCCCACATTTTCATATTTAGCCTTATCTTGTGATCCATGAGTGAGGTTCTTCTTCCAGTTAGACTAAGGTTTTCCCTGTAGTTATAGTCCTCTCTCCCCAAATGTTCTTTTTTTGAAATATTTCCTTAGGTCTGTGGCATGTATGAATTTTACTCCAAGGTCTGGGGTATAAGAAAAGTCAGTATTTTTTTTTTAATAAAATTAATCTGACTCTAAGCCCCATCCAGGAAATTCAGTCTGTGATTATTGGGATTTCCATCAGTTCAGAAGTGTATCAAAGTTCTTGAAGAAAGTTATGCAAAGCAGAACATGCAAGGAAGTCCCTGCTCTTCAGTCATTTGACAAATGTGCCAGGTTAACAAATCCCTGTCCTAATGGAGCTATCTGCAGTACCACACAAGAGTGCCTGGCAATATGTATGTTTTCTTTTTTTCATTTTTCTGGGGGAGAGGTGTGAATTATGGAAAAATTTTTTGTTTGGTTAGAATGTACCAAAATTAGGGAAACTTCCAGGCCAGATTATGCTTTAACCTAAATAGTGGAAAGGGTTTTATCTCTCACTATATTCTAATATGAGAAAGAAACCCAGTCAAGTGCAAATGACAAAAATAAGCAAGTCATAGAAAACAAAATCTCAGTGATCACTTAAGATGTAAAGATGCTTAATCTCACCAGTAACCTAGGAATGCAAGTTTAAAGAACAATTAGATTTTTCTTTCACCTGTCATGGGTTTCCCTGGTGGCTCAAACAGTAAAGAATCTGCCTGTGATCTAGGAGGCCTGAGTTCGATCCCTAGATCTGGAAGATCCCCTGGAGAAGGGAATGGCAACCCACTCCAGTATTCTTGCCTGGAGAATCCCATGCACAGAGGAGCCTGGCGGCTACAGTCCATGGGGTCGCAAAGAGCTGGACACGACTGAGCGACTGACACTTTCACTTCCACTTCTTCTGTCATACTAGCAAAAATTAGGAGGGGTGACAATACCCAGTGCTGGAGAGTATGTGAGGGATGAAAACTGTCATATATTGCTGGTGGGAATGTAATTTACTGTAACTTAAATATATATGCCAAGTTCTGTGAAAATTTTAAAAACTTAAAAATACACATATCATACATACCCTGTGACTCACTTTGGAGACTCTCTATTCTCGTAGCATTCCTGGATATCTTTATATACAAAGGTAATTATTTCATCGCCTTTTTAAAGCAAAATAATAGTTATATAATAAACTGGAAATATCTTCATTGCCCACCAGTAAGGAAATGGTTGAATAAATAATGGTAACTGTCATACTAGTTTTAATAGCAAAAGGCTGGAGTGACCCAAATGTCCTTTATAAGGAGACTGGTTGAGAAGTTGGATTGCATCCACATTATGATGTCTTATGGGGTTATCACAATGAGATATCCCTCTCTAGTGCTAAACACTGATAAAATTGATTCCTAGAATATAATGTTAAGTGAGAAAAATCTAGGTAAAAAGGGTATCTGTATCTATGGCATGTGTGTTAGTTAGGGTTCTCTGGGACCAGTAGGGTGTGAGTGTGTGTGTGTGACAGGTTCACATTGTATCAGTAGACTGAGTAAAGCATGTTGCACTCCCTAATGTGAACAGGCCTTACCCAGTCAGTTGAAAGCATGAATAGAATGAAAAGGCTGCCTCTTTTAATTCCTCCTGTTTACTGCCTTCAGACTGGGACATCGGCTTTTTTCTGCCTTCAGAGTTGAAATAAAACAAGGGTTCATCCTGGATCTCAATCTTGCCAGCGTTCAGACTGGAGCTCCACCTTAGGCTCTCTGGGTCTCCAGCTTATCAACTCACCCTGCAGACCTTGGAACTTATAATGAATGGGACTCATGTGGGCCTGTTCCTTATGATAAATATTTTTAAATAAAATCATCATTTGTTGGTGATCATTTTTAAATGAGAAGGCAAGGAAAAGAAGGTTGATGTCCTAGCTTGAAGGCACTCCGACAGGAGCAATGAAAAGGATCAGCCTTTTAAGTTCTACTCGTGCTTTCAACTGTTTGGGTGAGGCCCATTCACACAAGGGAGGGCAATATACTTCACTCAGTTTACTGATTTAAATGTTAATCTCAACCAAAAACACCCTCACAGAAATACCCAGAATGTTTGACCAAATGTCTGGGAAACCCCATGGCCCAATTAAATTGACACATAAAATTAACCATCACAGCATGTTATCAAATTACCCAAGAAAAAGGGAGAATGAGTGGTGTGTGTGTACTTTTAAATGAAAGGTGCAAGATAGATGGTCAGCCAGTGAGGGCATTGCCCAATCTGCATAATCAAAAGAAATAAAAAACGGATGACCAGGTTGAGAGTAACCACCACAATAAAAAGGCATGCATGACTCGTGGTCCAGTTTCTGATCCTGAGCCGGTTCTCAGACCCAGAACTCACTGATTCACAGAAAGATCGAGTCTCCAGGAGGACAACCCAGCAAAGCATGGCAAGGGCATAGATGAATTATTTTTCCACGACTTCCTTTAAAGGGACTTACTTGACTAACCAGACACTGGGAAATGGAAAATACCCAACCTTGTGAGGATTATTGGGCACGGTTCCCAAGCCGACACTGCCAGCTAGCAATCTAACCTCACCACGTGCCTCTGTCCCCGTTATGGTGGGAGCATACAGGGGCTAGCCAAAGCCCCAGAAGGACAGAGATTGGAAGATCAGGGTAAGGAAGCTTGGGGAGGAGGCTTGTGGATAGATTTATATCAGAATAAGCATGAAAATGTGAAGATTTTTGAATCGTTAGAAAGACGATTCAAATCATCTGAAAAGCTAGAATTCGTTCAAATCATCAAATACGATAGAAATCATCTGAAGAAATGCTGTACTGACAAATACAGCAGAATGGCTCAGCAAAGTGTTCCTGTGCTTCTGCCATCGGCCTCAGGTTGGTACAGTGGTGCTTGAATGGGGTATCCAGGGATTGAGGCCACACGTGGGCCCAGCAGCATGAACTCCTGCTCATCAAGGTTAACTTAGCCACTGATTGTGTCAGATGTCTTTCTACCAGTAACAGAGACCAGTGCTGAGCCCCCGATGCAGCACCTTCCCTTGAGGAAACCCAGCAGCCGCTTGTGGCAAGTAATTTTTGCCCCTTCTGTTTTAGAAAGCAGAGTGAATTAATCCTGACAGAATGGATGCATATTCTGGATATGGGCTTTTGTTTCCAGGCTGCATGTCCTCAACCAGCATCACTATTGAAGGACCTACAAAGAGTTTGATCAGCTCACACGGGAGGGCCCACATAGCATCACAAAGGACCAAGGCATCTGCCTTACAGCAAAGGAGGTGCTGCAGTGAATGCAGAACAGTTGATCAACCGATTTTGTTACCTGCCGCCCAACTCAAGCTGCTGGACTGCTAGGGCCACGTCATGGCCTTTTTAAAGCACAGCTGGGGCACTGGGTGCCTCAAGCGACAGTCAGCACGTGCTGCTCTGTTCCCAGCAGGTGAGCCACGGGGCAGAAGTAGGAGCGGCCAAACTCACTCCACTCCCCATGACCTGCCGGGGGAAAGTGTGCTTCCTGTCGTCTCAACTCTAGGGTCTATTATGGTCTAGAGGTCTTGGGTCCCAGAAATGCTTCCTCTAGGGGTGCAACAAGGGTTGTATTCCTCTTTCATCTACAGCAGCCCTGCATTCACTTCAGGATCCTCATATCAAAACATCTTGTTTGCAAAGAAAGGAGTCCCCATCCTCCATTTCTCCTCAGCTCATTGAAGGCTGACCCCAAAAAAGTATATTTCAGGGCACCAAAAATAATAGCAATCATGTTTTGTCTAGTGATTCAAAATCACAGCTATTTTGAGGACAAGTTTCATTAGGATTCTGTTGCTAGTGTTGCAGTTGCTGACTTAACACAGCTCATTCAGTGTGACTCCAAAACTAGATATTAAATATGTCTATATATATATATATTTGCTGCTACTGCTAAGTTGCTTCAGTTGTGTCCGACTCTGTGCGACCCCAGAGACGGCATCCCATCAGGCTCCACCGTCCCTGGGATTCTCTAGGCAAGAACACTGGAGCAGGTTGCCATTTCCTTCTCCAATGCATGAGAGTGAAAGTGAAGTCGCTCAGTCGTGTCCGACTCTTAGCGACCCCATGGACTGCAGCCCACCAGGCTCCTCCATCCATGGGATTTTCCAGGCAAGGGTACTGGAGTGGTGTGCCATATATATATGAGAGAGTAAACTGAAGAGTAACCAATAAATTCAGAGAAAGCGCTTGACAAAATATAACATCTTTTCATGATAAAAACCTTCCAAAGATTGGTATAGAAGGAACATACTTCAGCGAAACCAAAATGAGAAATCCACAGGTAACGTTATAACAGTATACTCAATGGAGAAAAATTGAAAGCTTTTTTTCCTAAGATCAGGAGCAAGTATCGCTCTCACCTCTCTTGTTCAATGTAGTACTGGAAGTCCTAGCTGGAGCAGTTAAGCAAGACAAAGAGATAAAATCATCCAAATTTGAGAGGAAGAAATAAAATTGACATTATTTGCAGATGATATGCTATGATTTTAAATATAGAAAATCCCAGAGACTCAATAAAAGCTGTTTGAACTAATCAACAAATTCAGTTAAGTTGCAGGACACAAGATTAACATACAGAAGTCAGATGCATTTATACAGTAACAAAAGATCTGAAAAAACTGTCCCTTTCACAATAACTTCAAAAACAGAAAAATATCTAGAAATAAATTTAATCGAAGTGAAAGATCTCTAGAATGAAAACTACAAGACTGTTGAAAGAAACTAAAGAAGGCATAGACAAATGGAAATTTGTGGATTGGAGTAATTCTTTAATTAAAGAATTATTTTTTAATTAAATTTTAAAAATCTTTAAAGAATTGTTTAATAAATTGAATTAATAAATTTTAATTAAAGAATTAAAACTTTAAAATGTCATCTATATTCTGTTTATTTTTCACCATTGCTAGAGTATAGCACACTTTGATTTACTTTTACTTTTACTAATTAGCATCGTTTCATTTCAACTTGAAGAACCCCTTTCAGCCTCTCTTGCCAGGTAGGTCTCATGGTGATGAACTCCGCCAGTTTTTGTTTGTCTGAAAATGCCTTTGTTCTTCATATGTGAAGGATAACTGCTGGATAAAGTGTTCTTGGCTGGCAGTTTTTATCTTTCAGCACTCTGAATATGTATGTCACTTTCTCCCATCCCGTAGCATTTCTGATGAGAAATCCTGCTGATAGCCTAATGGAGTTCCTTTGTAGGTTACTTCCTTTTTTCCCCTGGCTGCCTTTAAGATTCTTTCCTTCTTGCTAATTCTCAGCAATTCCATTATAATGTGTCTTGGGAAGCTCTTTTTTTCATGGAGATAATAGGATGGTCTACTAGTTTCTTGGACTCGTTTGTCCAGTTCCTTCCCCAGGGTTTGGAAATTCTCAGCTATTATTTCTCTAAATACACTCTCTGCTCCCTCTTTCACTCTTCTGGTAGACCAACTATTCTGTTTGTTTTTCTCATCATAACTCATAGTTCTCATAGGGTTTCTTTACTTTTTAAACATCTTAGTTTGTCTTTACTCTTCAGAGTCATTTCCACATTCTTATCCTCTGGATCACTAATTCCTTTTTTATCTTTCTGTGTCTTTTCCTAAGTTCTCAAATGTATTCTTTATCAGAGTCATTGACTTTTTCAGCTCCAGAATTTTTGTCTGTTTGTTAAAAAAAAAATTTTTTTTTTTAGTCTCTTTGGTAAATAACTCCTTCTAGTCATTAATTTTACTCCTGAGTTCTTTTAATTGCTGTTCTGAGTTTTCTTGTAGCTCATTGAATCTCTTCATAACAACTGTTTTGAATTCTTTATCAGATTGCAATATTCTGTACCTCTGGGTTCCGTTGCTACAGAATTATTGTTTTTGTTTTGTTATACCATATTACCATGATTTTTTTTTACAGTGTTTGATGAAATGCGCCTGTATGGTTGCATTTGAAATACCACACACCTTTCTTGTTTTCCTTTGTTCAATTTAGCAGATGGGCAATTAGAAACTTTTGTTTTCCACATGGTGGCGCTATAGGTCAAACTTTCGGCTCCACTTACCTAAACGAGCGCTGGGGCTGCACTTCGGAGCTCCTGGTAGAATAGAATCTGACATAGAAAAAGCTAGCAGCGCACTGGGGAAGTGTAGGCTTAGCACCTGGGGCTTTGTGGATGCCCATTCCGCAGTAGGGAGCGCCTTGATTGCGGGTTAGACCTCCTGCCAAAATGTTGAAGCAGATCACAGGGCTCTTGTTCCTGTAAGGCCATGCCTTCTACTTGTCTGCCTCTTTCCCTTTCCTCCTTCACCCACTTTCCCCCTCAGTCACAGAGACTTCCTCAGAAATCCATGCTGCTAGAGAAACAGGTCATCCTCCTGTGACCCATGCAGCCCACTGGTTAGCCACTCACCCTTTTGTTTCCATCTCCCTGTGAGAGAATCAATTCTTCGGCGCTCAGCTTTCTTCACAGCCCGACTCTCACATCCATACATGATCACTGGAAAAACCATAGCCTTGACTAGACGGACCTTTGTTGGCAAAGTGATCTAGATTGGTCATAACTTCCCTTCCAAGGAGTAAGCATCTTTTAATTTCAGGGCTGCAGTCACCATCTGCAGTGATTTTGGAGCCCAAAAACATAAAGTCTGACACTGTTTCCACTGTTTACCCATCTATTTCCCATGAAGTGATGGGACTGGATGCCATGATCTTCGTTTTCTGAATGTTGAGCTTTAAGCCAACTTTTTCACTCTCCTCTTTCACTTTCATCAAGAGGCTTTTGAGTTCCTCTTCACTTTCTGCCATAAGGGTGGTGTCATCTGCATATCTGAGGTGATTGATATTTCTCCCGGCAATCTTGATTCCAGCTTGTACTTCTTCAGCCTAGCGTTTCTCATGATGTACTCTGCATATAAGTTAAATAAGCAGGGTGACAGTATACAGCCTTGACGAACTCCTTTTCCTATTTGGACCCAGTCTGTTGTTCCATGTCCAGTTCTAACTGTTGCTTCCTGACCTGCATATAGGTTTTTCAAGAGGCAGGTCAGGTGGTCTGGTATTCCCATCTCTTTCAGAATTTTCCACAGTTTATTGTGATCCACACAGTCAAAGGCTTTGGCATAGTCAAAGCAGAAATAGATGTTTTTCTGGAACTCTCTTGCTTTATCCATGATCCAGCAGATGTTGGCAATTTGATCTCTGGTTCCTCTGCCTTTTCTAAAAGCAGCTTGAACATCTGGAAGTTCACGGTTTGCGTATTGCTAAGCCTGGCTTGGAGAATTTTGAGCATTACTTTACTACTGTATCGGAGAAGGCAATGGCACCCCACTCCATTACTCTTGCCTGGAAAATCCCATGGATGGAGGAGCCTGGTAGGCTATAGTCCATGGGGTGGCTAAGAGTCGGACACGACTGAGCGACTTCCCTTTCACTTTCCACTTTCATGCATTGGACAAGGAAATGGCAACCCACTCCAGTGTTCTTTCCTGGAGAATCCCAGGGACAGGGGAGCCTGGTGGGCTGCCGTCTATGGGGTCGCACAGAGTCGGACACGACTGAATCGACTAAGCAGCAGTTAGTAGTGTATGCTGCTGCTGCTGCTAAGTCGCTTCAGTCGTGTCTGACTCTGTGCAACCCCATGGACTGCAGCCTACCAGGCTCCTCCATCCATGTGATTTTCCGGGCAACAGTACTGGAGTGGGGTGCCAGTGTATGAGATGAGTGCAATTGTGTGGTAGTTTGAGCATTCTTTGGCATTGCCTTTCTTTGGGATTGGAATTAAAACTGACCTTTTCCAGTCCTGTGGCCACTGCTGAGTCCCTTGGACTGCAAGGAGATCCAACCAGTCCATTCTAAAGGAGATCAGTCCTGCGTGTTCTTTGGAAGGAATGATGCTAAAACTGAAACTCCAGTACTTTGGCCACCTCATGCAAAGAGCTGACTCATTGGAAAAGACTCTGATGCTGGGAGGGATTGGGGGCAGGAGGAGAAGGGGACGACAGAGGATGAGATGCCTGGATGGCATCACCGACTCGATGGACATGAGTTTGAGTGAACTCCAGGAGTTGGTAATGGACAGGGAGGCCTGGTGTGCTGTGATTCATGGGGTCGCAAAGAGTCAGAGACAACTGAGCAACTGAACTGAACTGTGATGGAATCACCATTGTCAATGCAGGGAAAGCCCAGAGCAGGCGGTGTTACCCCGGGAAGGAGGGCTGCCTTTTTGAGATTCTCCTCCTCTGTTTCCAAACTTGACTCTCTCCCATTCCATTCTCATCCCATTCCTGATTGTCCTGACGGCCTCTCTGGACTTCCACAGGTTTCTCTGTTTTCCTTTGCTTGTCCGCCTTATTTTGCATTCAGTTTCACCTCCCCTCTCCCACCCGACTCTGTTTCCTGTGTAATGTAAAGAAGCACTCTGTTTGCTTGTGAATGACCAACCTGCTGCAAATAAAAGGGGAGAGGAAAAGGAGCAGCTCATGGCGCCCTGATGCTGACAGCAACCCCCCATTCCCAAAGCCACCCACAGATTCAAAGTGACCACTGTGGACGTTCCAATGACATCTTCCACAGAAACAGAGGTACCATCTGATCCAGCCATCCCACTCCTGGGCATATATCCAAAAAGGGTGGACACTCTCATTCAAGAAGATCACACCCCAGTGTTCGCAGCAGCACTGTTTACAATAGCCGAGACACGGAAGGACTGTACGTGTCCATCAAGACATGAATGGAGAGAGAAGATGTGGCAAACACAGACACACACACTCAGCCGTAAAGAGCAATGAAATCGTGCCCTTTGCAGCAACAAGGGCGGACCTAGAGATTATCGTACTAAGTGAAGTAAGTCAGAGACGAGTATCACTATCACTTACTTGTGAAATCTTAAAAAATGATGCAAAGAAATTCATTTACAAAAGGAACTCAGACATAGAAAACAATCTTATGTTACCAAAGGGAAAGGGATAGGATAAACAAGGAGTTTGGGATTAACAGATACACACTACTGTACATAAAATAGATAAGCAACAAGGATCGACTGTGTAGCACAGGGAACTATTAATATATTCAGTAGCTCATGATAACCTATAATGGAAAAGAATCTGAGGAAAATACGTTTGTATATATATGTATATAACTGAATCACTTGCTGTACCTCTGAAACTAATACAACATTGGAAGTTAACTACAATTTTAAAAAGGTTAAAAAAAATCACAGTGAGATATCAACTCGTATCTGTTAGAATGGCTGTTATGAAGACAACAAGAGGTATGTGTCAGTGAGGACATGGAAAAGAAGAAACACACACACACAAAGTGGAGTATTACTCATCCACGAGAAGGAGGAAATCCTGCTATTTACAGCCCCGTGGGTCTTGAGGTGTTATGCTAAGTGCAATACGTCAGGTAGAGAAAGATAAATAGTAGGTATGATAACACCTGAGGATGGGATCTAAAAAAAGCAGAACTCATAAAAACAGAGAGTAAAATGGTGGTTACCAGGTGCTGGGGGTTGAGGGAATGAGAGATGTTTAAGGGTAAAAGATCATGTCCAACTCTGTGACCCCGTGGAGGTGCTCGGGGTTAAGGGAATGAGAGATGTTTAAGGGTAAAAAGTCACGTCCAACTCTTTGTGACACCAGCCCTGAGCACCCAGCCCGCTAAGCTCCTCTGTCCATGGAATTCTCCAGGCAAGAATACTGGAGTGGGTTGCCATGACCTCCTCCAGGGGATCGTCCCAATCCAGGGATCAAACCCATGCCTCCAGCAGCTCCTGCTTTGCAGGAGAGCCACCGGGGAAAGATTGCAGGTACCACAATGATTAATTTCATGATCTCTAGATTCAAATCACCTGATTTTTATTTATTTATTTATTTATTTTAATTGGGGGCTAATTACTTTACAATATTGTAGTGGTTTCTGCCATACATTGACAAGAATCAGCCATGGGTGAACATGTGTCCCCCATCCTGAACCCCTCTCCCACCTTCCTCCCCATCCCATCCCCCAGAGTCATCCCAGTGCACCAGCTCTGAGCACCCTGCCTTATGCATCAAACCTGGACTGGCAATCTGTTTCACATATGGTAATATATATCAGTTCAGTTCAGTTCAGTCACTCAGTCATGTCTGACTCTTTGCAACCCCATGAATCGCAGCACACCAGGCCTCCCTGTCCATCACCAACTCCCAGAGTTCACCCAAACTCACGTGCATCATGTTTCAATTCTATTCTCTCAAATCATCCCACCCTCGCCTTCTCCCACAGAGTCCAAAAGTTTGTTCTTTACATCTGTGTCTCTTTTGCTGTCTTGCATATAGGGTCATCATTACCATCTTTCTAAATTCCATATATATGCGTTAGTATACTGAATTAGTGTTTTTTTTTCTGGCTTACTTCACTCTGTATAATAGGCTCCAGTTTCATCCACCTCATTAGAACTGATTCAAATGTATTCTTTTTAATGGCTGAGTAGTACTCCATTGTGTATATGTACCACAGCTTTCTTAGCTTCCATGTCTTGGCTATTACAAACAGTGCTTCGATGAACATTGGGGTGCACGTGTATCTTTCAATTCTGGTTTCCTCGCAAATCATCAGATTTTTAATTCTAGCTTGTCCGTGTTAAACCAAATATGCAAGGCGGCCAAGCCTGTTTTCTCACATGTAAGTAGAATATGTCAATGGTACTTATAGAATTACTGGGATGACTATATGAACTGGGCTTACGTGGTAGCTCAGTGGTATGCCTGACAATGCCGGAGCTGCAGGAGATGTGGTTTCAATCCGATCCCTGGGTCAGGAAGATCGCCTGGAGAAGGAAATGGCAGCCCACTCCAGTATTCTTGCTCAACATGTCCTATGGAGAGAGGAGCCTGGTGGGCTACAGTCCATGGGGTTGCAAAAGAGTCAGACATGACAACTACACAGCAGAAAACTCCATGAATAATCTATGTAATGTGCCTAGCACAGTGCCAAACAAGATTGGCATTTAATGAAATGGTTGTGTTAAAAAAAAAAAAAAATGTGTTTTTGCTCCAGGGGGCGAAATACATACAAGTGCAGAAGGATCCTGGCTGGCTAGTAAAGAATATTTTTCACTTTCAAGGTTTGTTCTGCTTGGAACAGTGCCCTTCTGGAACTTTCCCTTTCAGACACCTTCCTTAACCATTTAAGCTCCTGATGCTTGGTTTGCCAAGACTACTATTCCAGATTCCCCTGGGGCTGGGGGAGGGCTGCATACTGCAACACAGAAATTCAGGCTGGAGTATTTTCCACAGTAAAGCTATCTTAGTTTCGGAAGGCAGGAATTCTAATTATTATGTTTAAAGCCCTCTTTGTAACGTATCTTCCACTTCCTGGAGTTTATTTTTATAGGTGCTTTCATGTTTCTCTGAAACTAGACGAGACAGTCATACTTAAACCACAGAACCATTCATTCTAGAATTAACAATGCATGTGGTACTTTTTCCCTAAAGACCACCCCAAATATGAAGCCTGAAATAGATTATTTTCACAACCCACCCTTTACAGTAGACACTACCACGCCCTCCTCTATGCATGTCACTCCTGATGTCTCCCAAGGCCCTGCGATTATGGCCTGCACCTCCCTTAGAAAGTTGTCCCCCATCAGCTCTAATTAGATGTCACTTCCTAAACATACGGTATATTTTACACCACTTACTTGCAGCAGCAACAGAAGGTGGTTATTGACTGTTCCCTTCTACTCTTAAACTGCTTTCCAGTGCCCTGCCCATGGAACGTACACAATTAGGGACACTGTAAAGTTATTTTTAGAATGAAAAACCTCTTAAACAGCTTTATAATATGGAAGTCATTATCTTTTCAGTTTTCAATGGACCAGTGCTTCTTGTCTCCCATTCAGATGGCTTTCAACTGTAAAGTCTGACTGTGTGTGTTCATTGCCCAGTTGTGTCTGATTCTTTGTGACCCCATGGACTGTAGCTTGCCAGGCTCCTCTGTGCGTGGGATTTTCCAGGCAGGAATACTGAAGTGGGTTGCCATTTCCTTCTCCTGGGGATCTTCCCAACCCAGGGATTGAACCTGAGTCTCCTGCATTGCAGGCAGATTCTTTACCGTCTGAGCCACCAGGGAAGCCCCTAAGTCTGACTGTAGTAAAATCTAATAAAGCAAAACGATGGCCAGATGAGCTGTTTTGTAGTTTGGCAAGTCTGAAACAGTTTGTAGGTGTGGTGGAGTCATTCACTGAGCGCTGCAGTCTGGAGTAAGCCGCTGTGTGCCAAGAAGAGCTCATGCACTTTTCACCAATCCCTGCTTTCCATTTGTAAGCCCTTCTAAAGGCAGCTGCCGTTTATCACAAGCTGTTGTGGTCTGAATGTGTTCCCCCAATGTTAATATGTTGAAATCTAACCCCCCCAAAGTGATGTTATCAGGATATGGGGCCTTTGAGAGGCACTTAGTCATGAGGGCAGAGCCTTCCCAGATGGGACCCATGCCTTTATAAAGGTGGCACCCTGGGCCTCCCTCTCCTCTTCCACCACCCAGGATTGCTGGAAAGTTTCAAGCCGGAAGAGGACCACCTCACTCCGTAACGCTGGCACTTCGATTTGGACTCCCAGCCTCTGAACTGTGAGAAGCACATTTGTGTATAAATGACCCAGTTTGTGGTGTTTGTTACAGCAGCCCTCATGGACTAAAACACAAACATAATTCTTAAGAGCTTGTGACTGTCTTCGGCCAGCTAGAAAAGGCAGCATTTTAGACCATAGGGCATAGTAAGGGAGGATGGGCCTGGAAGGGGCTTCTAAGGAGACAGACACAGCTGATTTGGACACCGCAGACTAAGAGAAGGTTCAGGTGGAGCATGGCTTCTTAACCTCAACATAGACACGAGGCCTGGATAATTCATTGTCGTGGGGGCTGTCACGCGGGTTGTGGGATGGTCGGCAGTGTCCGCCCTGGCCTCCACCCACTTCATGCCAGTAGCAGTCTTTCTCCTAGTTGCAACAACAAAAACGTCTCCAGACATGTTTGCCCCGTGTCCCCAGGGCTGCAGAATCACCCTCAGTTGAGAACCACTGGAGAAGAGAATCATTTGGAATTCCAGAGAAAAGCTAAACAAAGTCTGCACTTTGTTTGGGCCCCAGATGGCAGTGGCACCAACTATAAGCTACTATAAGCACCAACTATAAGCATTTGTCCTATGCTGTCACGAGGATGACATTTCTTTTTAATTCATCTGTGCCGTGCAGCTTGTGAGATCTTAGTGGAAGCGTGGTGTCCTGACCATTCGACGCCCAAGGAATTCCCAAGAGGTTGACATTTAAAGCCCATCTCAATTAGATTCTAGTCTACGTTTCTTAGGTGGTAGTCTGTTCCCTGAACAGGAACGTTTTTCAAGATACTCAGGAGATTATGAAATCTATTTAGTGGGTTCTGGTAAAGAATCCACCTGCAATGTGGGAGACCCAGGTTCAAATCCTGGGTCAGGAAGATCCCCTGGAGAAGGGACAGGCTACCCACTCCAGTATTCTTGGGCTATCCTGATGGCTCAGACAGTAAATAGTCCACCTGCAATGCGGGAGACCTGGGTTTGATCCCTGGGTTGGGAAGATCCCTAGAGAAGGGAACAGCTACCCTCTCCAGTATTCTGGCCTGGAGAATTCCATGGACTATAAAGACTTAGACACGACTGAGCGACTTTGACTTTCACTTTCAACCAGCATTTAAAAAAAAAAAAGGAATAGAATAAAACAGTTCTGAAAATGTCACGGTAATACTTTGTGGAATAAATATTGATTTGTAAAACTTTGCATTATGTTTTTGTGTCTAACTGTGTATGTTTGCTCATACTGGATATAATATAAAACGTATTTCTTACCAAGAGTTGACAGTCAGAAGAGCCTGAGAGTCCCTGTTCTGTTAACACATCCTCTGGCCATACCCTTCTCTCATAGTGTGCAGTTTTAATCTCTCATTGATGCTATAACAAATGACCACAGTTTAGTAGCTTAAAGCACGCATGTTTATTCTCTTAAAATTTGAGAGGTCAGAAATCCAAAATCAGTTTCACAGCACTGAAGTCAAAGTGTTGACAGGGCGAGGACCTCAGCCCTGTAGCTGCAGTGAACTGAAGTTCTGCTGGAGGTGAACTTAGAAGAGAGTTGTGAGCCTCAGGTGAGGTGGCAACCCAGACTGACATGTTGGCTGCAGCCTGTGGACCCTGAGCAGAGGAATCCACTGAGCCTGGACTCCAGACCCATGGAAACTGAGTTAATAAACTGGTGGGGGGGAGGGTTTGTAATATAATTTTATTGGGCTTTAAAAATTTTTTTTAATTTTTTTAATATAAATGTATTTTAATTGGAGGTTAATTACTTTATTGTATTGGTTTTGCCATACATCAACATGAATTTATGACTGCACTGGGTCTCCGTTGCTTTGCACAGTCGTTCTCTAGCTGCAGTGAGCGGGGACTGCTCTTCGTGGCCATGCGCAGACCTCTCATTGCTGTGGCTTCTCTCGTTGCAGAGCACGGGCTCTCGGTGGGCGGCCTTCAGTCATGGCCGCTGGCGGGCTCTGGAGCTTGGGTTCAGTAGTTGTGGCTCACAGGCCTCGCTGCCCCACGGTGTGTGGGATCTTCCTGGACCAGGATCGAACCTGTGTCCCCTGAACTGGCAGGCAGGCTCTTATCCACTGCACCACCAGGGAAGTCCAGACTGATGTTTAGACTTCCTAAGACTGCGCTGATCTGTTATGTAGCAAAAGGAAGCTAGAAGAGGTGTTCTAGGGTTTCACTAGAGCAAAAACCTAAGCTATGCTGATATAGTACATATAGACATTAATATTAAAATTATGAGATTTTATATAATAATGTTGAAGAATCTCAAATGCATTTTTTGCAAAGTGAAATAAGCCAGATCCAAAAGACTGCATGCTATATGACATTCTGAAGAAGACAAAACTATAGGGCTTATGAATAGGTCAGTGGTTATCAAATGCTGGAAGGAAGGTTGACCATGAAGGGAAATAGGGCAGTTTAGAGGGTGCATGAGCTGCTCTGTATCATGACTGTTGGGATAGATACACAGCTCTATACATTTGTGAAAAGACACTGAATTACGCATCACAAATAGTGACTTTTACTCTGAACAAATGTAAACATATATTTTAAAACTAAGTGAACTACAATTCCTTACTTTAAGTTACTTGCCCTGGAAGAGTTTTTACACTTGTTGAACAATACGAGAGGCCAAAGAGAAATCTTCGTGTCAGGAATGGAGCAACCACCGTAGAGCTTAGCCCGGAAATCGTGGAGAAGGTGGTCTCCTTGTCTTGTCCTCTGAACACTTCTGTCCCACTCATGGAGCCTGGGTTCAGTCAAAATGGTCAACTCTAATGCAGGGCCTGGTAAAGTTACTGAATGCCAAAGATAAAATTGCTATGAAAAGTGAATTAAATAAAAGCAGAGAAAAAAATCACATTGGCTTTATATTTCTCTACTATCGCAGTATTTTTAAAATGTATGGTAATGGATTAGACTTGCAGACATTAGTATGGACTCGTGTTTATCATACTATATAGACAGATGCATAAAGAACATTTATAGATATGTATATTTTTGTTGTTCAGTTGCTAAGTCATGTTCAAATCTTTGTGACCCCATGGACTGCAACACGCCAGGCTCCTCTGTCCTCCACTGTCTCCTGGAGTTTGCTCAGACTCACGTCCATTGAGTTGGTGATGCTACCTAACCATCTCATCCTCTGCTGCCCCCTTCTCCTTTTGCCTTCAGTCTTTCCCAGCATCAGGGTCTTTTCCAGTGAATCAGCTCTTCGCATCAGGTGGCCAAATATTGAAGTTTCAGCTTCAACATCAGTCCTTCCAATGAATATTCAGAGTTGATTTCCTTTAGGGTTGACTAGTTTGATCTCCTTGCAGTCCAAGGGATATGTGTATATATACTGGTTAGTATACACAGAAACAATTCTCTACTCTGTCAGCTGAGAGGGTCTAGAAGAAACCAAAAGGAAAGAAGTGCTAGATTCCAATAACAAAGAGAACACCCAGCACCAGATCTTAGATTCTAAATACCATCTTTCCATAAAGGGGAACAGGACTCACTGGAGAAATGTCTGATCGTAGGGCTGGGACGGGAATACACAAGATGAACCTGGAGCATCTTATGGTGCCAGAAAGTGAAGAAATGCTCAGAAAAACAAGACAGTCCATAAGTCTGTTTCTCCATTGTTGTCCTGTAAATAAATTCTTCAGTACCATTCTTCTAGATTCCGTATATATGCATTAGAATACGATATTTATCTTTCTCTTTCTGACTTAGGGGGAGAGATGTATGGAAAGAGTAACATGGAAACTTACATTCCCATATGTAAAATCGATAGCCAAAGGGAATTTGCTGTATGTCTCAGGAAACTCAAACAGGGGCTCTGTATCAACCTAGAGGGGTGGGCTGGGGAGGGAGATGGGAGGGAGGTTCAAAAGGAAGGGGATATATGTGTACCTATGGCTGATTCATGGTGACGTTTGACAGAAAAGAACAAAATTCTGTAAAGCAATTATCCTTAAAAAAAAAAACAAGACACTGGGTGTATGTCAAAGGGAGTCAAGGACTGTCTGAAAGCAGTATCCATGGCCAAAGCTGAAACAATTGGAACAGCAAAATAAATAATGTAGTATTGGATTATAACCCAAAGTACAAAATAAATACCTTTGAATCCATACTGACACAAATAAATGAGTAGGTAAATAAATAAGAAGAGACAAATTTTCTGCACAAAAGAATTTCAAGGAATTCCTTAGCAGTCTAGTGCTTAGGGCTCCTCACTTCCACTTGCAGAGGGCCTGGGTTCAATTCCTGGCTGGGGAACAAAGATCCCACAAGCTGAGCATTGTGGCAAAAAACAAAAACCAATTTCAAATAATTTATGTAGGGGCTATATTCTGAAATTAATAGAACATAACTCTTTATCCCTTAAATATGGGCTGCCTAGAGTGACTTCCCTCCAAAGGGTACAGTTTGGAAAGGAGGACAAGGTGGAAAAAAATCTGACAAACACCACAAACACGGCCGCAGATGTAGTCAAGGTTAACATCATCGGCGATGTTGATAGCATATACCCTGGACATGGTGGTTGAGAATGGCACTTTATCTTTGCAGTCTTCCTCCCAAGCATGCTAACTCCAGTCATGAGAAAAGCATCAGACGGACCCAAACTGAGGGCCAAGCTATGAAGTATTCTGACCCACGTTCTTCAGAATTCTCAAGTCTATAAAAAACCAGAAGAACCTGAGGGACTTGTCACAGACCACACGAGCCTAGAGAAGTGACGACTTACTGTAATGTGGTGTCCGGTCAACAGATGAGTCCCAGGGACAGGAAAAGGACATCAAGTGAAAACTAAGGAAGTTTGAATAAAGTACAGAATTTTGTCAGTAATAATGTTCATTAGCCTTGACAAATTATCATTAGTTTTGACAAATGTATTGTTGAGGTCCAGGGCTGTCCCCTGGTAGGTCAGACGGTAAAGAATCCTGCGGTGCAGGAGACCTGAGTTCAATCCTGGGTTGGGAAGATCCCCTGGAGAAGGGAATGGCAACCCACTCCAGTATTCCTGCCTGGAGAATTCCATGGACAGAGGAGCCTGGCGGGCTACAGTCCAGGGTGTTGCAAAGAGTCGGACATGACGGAGCACACTTAGCGCTGTCCAAAAATATACCTCAATGGCATATTGATTGCTTTGGACTAAAGTTACTTGAGAAGCTGCTGGTGAAAAAAAAATTTTTTTTTAAAAACTGACTCTGACCCCGTCTTTCTGAAAGCAGGAAATAAATCTCCCAAGTGAAGGTATCCTCCCACCAGGAGGATAGAAAGCATCCTGGTCACCAATTAGGGAATTCAGGGCTGGGAAAGCTGTGTAAACAAACTGTTGCTTCTTCATTCAGTCTGCTACTCCAAGTACAAGCCCCTTTGTTTTGTCAAGTCTTCACAAATGACTGTTTCTTTGTCTAAATATGATTCATAAACATTTGCTTTGGTCACTTTGGGGATTCTAGTTCTATGAGACCTCCATGCATACAAATTAAATTGTTTTTTCCTCCTGTTTTTTTCTGTCTTGTATCAGTTTAATTACCAGACCAGCTGAAAGAACTTAAGAAGGATAGGGGGCAAATTACCCCCTCATCAGCAGTATCCTAATGGAGGATACTAACGGAGTATGGGGACTAGTGGGGAGTATTAACAATGGGGACGACTGGAGACAGGATAGCTGGGCATAAGGGAACCCTCTGTACAATCCTTGCTTCTTGCTTTTGTTTAGTTGCTAAGTTGTGTCCGACTCTTTGTGACCCCACGGACTGTAGCCCGCCAGGCTCCTCTGTCCATGGAATTCTCCAGGCAAGAACACTGGAGTGGGTAGCCATTTCTTTCTCCAGGGGATCTTCCTGACCCAGGGATCGAACCCGGGTCTTCTGCGTAACAAGCAGATTCTTGACCGCTGAGCCGTCGGGGAAGCCCAGTGTGTACTGTAGTGTGTATCTATTTCATATACAGTAGCTAACCCCACACTCCTGATTTATCGCGCCCGTGCCTTCGCCGTTGGTACTGTAAGATTGTTTTCTACATCTGTGACTCGTTTCTGTCTTGTAAGTAAGTTATTCGTGTCTTTTTTAGATTCCACAAATAAGTGACATATACTTGTCTTTCCAGGTCCATCCATATTGCTGCAAATGGCACTATTTTGTGTCATTTTTTATGGCTGAGTAATATTTTATTGTTTATACATAGCACATCTTCTTTATCCATTCATCTGTCATTGGGCATTCAGGTTGCTTTCATGTCTTGGCTATTGTGAATAGTGTTGCTGTGAACATTGAGGTACATGTGTCTTTTCAAATTAGAGTTTCCCTTTTTACCAGCTCTATGCCCAGGAGTGGGACTGCTGGATCATATGGTAACTCTATTTTTAGTTTCTTAAGGAACCTCCATAATGTTCTCCATCAGTGCATCAGTTTACATTTACACCAACGGTGTAGGAGGAGTCATTTTCTCCACACCCTCTCCAGCATTTATTATTTGTAAACTTATTGATTTTGACCGTTCTGACCAGCGAAATGACACTTAAAAAAATTGAAATATAGCTGACAATACTACATTTGTTTCAGGTATACACACAGTAATTTAATAACTTTATAGATTATATCCCATATAAAAAGTTACTATAAAAGATTGATTATATTCCCTGTGTTATACATGATATCCTTGTAAGAGCTATTTTATAGCTAGTGGTTTGTACCTTTTGATTCCACTCACCATTTTGCCCCTCTCTCCACCCCCCTTCCCTCTGGCAGCCACAGAAGGAAGTTTGTATGTATAATTCTCTGTATCTGTGTGTTTCTGTTTCGTTTAGATATTTAGATTCCCCATGTAAGTGAACACACACAGTATCTGTCTTTCTCTGACTTATTCACTAAGCATAATAATACCTTCTAGGGCCATCCATGTTGCCGCAAACGGCAAAATTTCATTCTTTTATATGGTTGAGTAGTATTTCACTTTGGTGTGTGATCTGTTTTTCTTTATCCATTCGTCTGTCGATGGACGCAGGTTGCGTCCATACCTTGCCGATGGTAAACAATGCCCCACATACACACGTGGGAGTGCATATATGTATTTTTTTAATTAGTGTTTTCATTTTCTCCGGATAAATACCCTGAAGTGGAATCGCTAGATTGTATGGAAATTCTATTTGCAAACTTTGAGGCGCCTCCGTACTGGTTTCCGTGATGACTGCGCCAGTTTACGTTCTCTCCAAGAGCGCGCAAGGGTTTGTCCGCCACATTTTAAGGACTACTGTTTCTAACTAATGAACTTTGTGGTGATGTTCTGAACTACTTGAATTATTTTTAATAATCATGTTATTTTTATCAAAGTATTGAAGTCACTATGTTTTTTAAATAAAGGCATTGAAGAGAGAAGTACCAGTCATCAAGAACTCGATGCTATCTTAGTTACGGTAGGAAAGGAACCAACGTAGTTCCCTTCTGTAAGGATTTATAGGATACTTGGCTCAAGAGAGAGCTTGCTAAATTATCATAATCCATCGGTACATTTAATGTTGTTACCTTTTTGTTGTTACTTTCATAATCTAAAAAAACAAAAAGCATTTAAACATTTTTCCTGTGAAAACTCCCTCCCCCCCCCCCACACACAAAGGGTCTTAATTGTGTGATTTTTGCTTCCAAGATACATGACTTTTACAGCCAGCCACGATGGGGCAGAGGCGGGGGCGGGGATGGGGGGTGGGAGGTGGTGTGCTCTGTTATTACCACTTCAACCCAATAGGGTTCATTTCTTTTGTGGTCAAGAAGTAAAGCATATCTAAAGGCAAACAGTACATTTAATCCAGAGTACTGCTACTGCTAAGTCACTTCAGTCGTGTCCGACTCTGTGCGACCCCATAGACAGAAGCCCACCAGGCTCCCCCGTCCCTGGGATTCTCCAGGCAAGAACACTGGAGTGGGTTGCCATTTCCTTCTCCAATGCATGAAAGTGAAAAGTGAAAGTGAAGTCGCTCAGTCGTGTCCAACTCTTAGTGACCCTATGGACTGCAGCCTACTAGGTCCTCCGTCCATGGGATTTTCCAGGCAAGAGTACTGGAGTGGGGTGCCATACAGCTCTGCCTAATAGGAGAGGTAGGGCTGACATAATACAAATAACTATTTCAGGAGGATATAATTGCAATAAGGAGTTGATTGTGAATAAATGAAAAGACAAAACTTGAGAAGAATCACTCAATTTTTCTCTCTCTATCCCTCAAAGCAGAAAAGGCAGCCAAAACTCTCAATTTCTAAACTTCAATGTTATTTGAAGGAAGATTCTAAAACCTTAAAATTTTAGCACTGGAAGAAATATTCAATAAAAAGAAAAATATTCAAAATCATTGAGCCTGATCCCTTTACGTTACAAATGGAGGAACAGAGTGTTCTGTGTGTTCGGTTTTAAGGAAACCTGATAAACCCAATTCTGCTTACGGAACAAATAAATCAGGAAGTTATTCTAACTTTACAAAATGGTCCAGTGCAGTATTCCTTTAAATGTGTTCCCCATATGTTCTCCCCCTGCGTATGTTCTTAAAGTATAATTCAACTTATAAAAGTGGAATTCACCCACAACCTTTAGAATTCATTCCTGGAATGTCTCCTGTGGACACAGCTCTGTGCTAGGCACTACAAGCATGGTGGAGGCAGACTCCAGCTCCACTGTGAACTAATAGGAGACCCTGGAGAAAACACTGATCCTGCGGACAGATTGATACAATGTCTAGAAATCATCAGAGTCCATCCACAAGGAACAACCACCAGGATCTGAGTGTCACTTCCACTCCCTGGCGTCCCCACCTTCCTCCCCATCGTGGCTGTCTGTACATCAGGCCAAGAGCCCACAAACGTCTGGCTAGAACAAGTCAAGTGTTTGCTTATGTATATTTCCAAGGAAATAAACCAACCTACACAGAAATGAATTCGAAAGTAGAAAATATTAAAATTCCTCTAAATCTTTTTCTTTTCAATTGGCCTTTATTTTGGACTTTTTAGTGAGTGTGTGTCTTAGTGCTTTAATTCACCCAGATTACTGAAACTGATACATTCTGGGTTTAGATATGACTCTGCTCTTTGTCTTCTTAGGAGTATGTTAAGATTTTACTAGCAGGGTGTTAAAGCCCACCTAAGTGTCAGTCAACACTCTTCTGAAGCCTCCACCCTGAGAAGGTGTTTGCCTGCAGATGATCCCAGGCTGACACAGTTCCCGGAGAATTTGTAACCAACAGACCAACTCTAGGGCTAGGACTAAAATGAAAAGATAGCGTAATTTCTCCTTCGTTTACAGCAGCAGCACACCATGCGCACATGACTGTGATCGTTTGTAAAGGGCTGATAATTGGGGTTGTGATGATGAAAGTAAAGCGTCACTTACACCACAGCACTGCTACCCCTGGGTCTGTGACGGTGATGGAGGGATCCAGACAGATCCAACAGGAGCTTTGTGGAGAGTCGATTCAAAGGTTTATAAAACATCCAGGTACGTTTCTAAATAATAGATATTCAAAATGCATCTGTTCCCAGTTCTATTCCTGAAGCTCCTGTCTCCCAGCCTCACAGAATCTGCAGTGACAGGGTTTTTCTTGTTTAGTGGGTGTCCAAGTTTCAGATTTGAAGTAGTTAAGAAAAGCAAAGCCCAAGAACAAAAAGAGGGAAGAAGAGTCAAGGTGAGTTCAGATTTCTAAAGACGCCGTGTTTCTGGCCAGAGGAAAGGACGCATTTTGCCAGTTGACTTCACGGAATCCAGACTGGGCCCAGAGACAAAGGGAGCAGATGGTGGAGCTTCCTCCTGGATTGTGTGGCCAGGATTATATCCCATGGAATCTCCAACAACAGTTCTCTGAGAGATGGGAACTCGTCCACATCCTCTCTGTTCCCGCACATTCTCATTCAGAGGGAATGATGCTGAGGCTGTGTGCCCTTCTGGTATAAACGGGGCTAAAAAGGGCACTGTGTTCCTGGTGGGCCCTGGGTCCCAGGAAGGCCCTGGGCAAATCCTCCACTTCTGGGAAGACCTGTTGCTGTTCAGCCTCACCCATCCCCTCCCTCTTCCTGTCCGTCAGACCTGCCTTCCTCACCGCGTGGAGAACGCTCCTGGGTTTTTTCTAGAAAGGGTCAGTACACAGCTCTTATCTGCGTGTCTGGCCCACATCCACATGCCCTAAGCAGACTAGAAATCTCAGCAGGCTTGAGGGCAAGTCAATGAAACACAAGCTAGGCCCCCTAACATTTCACAACCATGATGGACTCACAGAAACCAAATGTAAAATGAATTCAAACGTCAAGAATGCGACTATAAAACTTTGTGAGGGGAACATTAAGATCATATGTGGAAAGCTGATGGATCTGTTCTGATTTGTTTAGAAAGAGCCCACAATCTGAGAGAGAAGGTGTGAAGAGAAGAGAAGGTCAGCTTGAGCATTTCATAGCCATTCATCTCATGAAAGAGCTCTTAGGATGACGTGAATCTTTAATTCAGTGTAGTCATCTGAGTGGGTTCTTAGAGTAATAGCAACAACAATGTGTATGAGTTATATTGAACTCAAGTTTTCATAGGTTTATATAAGCTTCTTTTTTAAATGACATAATCTTGTCTTTCCAACTAAATGCAAATTATAGGAGATGAGAGGCTGAGTCTTAGCCTCTGTGTCCTCTGCTGTGCCTGGGCCACCTAAGCAACTGGTGAGTGCACACTTAGTCGCTCAGTCATGTCCACCTCTGTGCGACCCCATGGACTGTATCCCACCAGGCTCCTCTGTCCATGGGATTCTCCAGGCAAGAGTACTGGAGTAAGTGGGTTGCCATTTCATCCTCCGGGAGGTCTGCCTCACCCTAGGACCCACCCATGTCTTGTGTGTTGGCAGGTGGATTCTCTACTCCAGAGCCACCTGGGAAGCGTGAGTGGCTTGTAGTAGGTGCGTAACCCAGAATGGAGCTGGAGGCGCTCACACAGCTAAAACGGACCTGAAGAAGCATCTTCTTCTCTCACCCCCGTTAAAGCAGGTGCCTTCTCTAACTTTCCTGAAAACATAATCCTCTTTCCTCTTATATATCATTGGAAGAGACGGACTGTGAGCCCCCCACCGCAGAGTCTGGCCAGGTAATCAGTTTGTATACAAACTGATGCATAGCCGAGCTGATTGCTCAAGTACTGAAATGCTTTCGTACCTGTTGGAAAATACACACTGCCATAAGCCTCGGAAGGTTCTCCCTCTGCCACCCAGGCTCTGCCCCAGGACCCCCAGACCCCACTCCCCATCCATGCTGACTTGCTAGGACTGCTGTAACAGACGACCACACGCTGGGTGGCCTCAATGAGAGAAATTTACTGTCTCACTGACATCAGGATGCTGGCAGGGTTATGCTCCCTCTTAAGATGCCCAGTTCAGTTCAGTTCAGTCACTCAGTTGTGTCTGACTCTTTGTGACTCCATGGACTGCAGCACGCCAGGCCTCCCTGTCCATCACCAACTCCGGGAACTTGATCAAACTCATGTCCATCGAGTCGGTGATGCCATCCAACCATCTCATCCTCTGTCGTCCCCTTCTCCTCCTGCCTTCAATCTTTCCCAACATCAGGGTCTTTTCCAATGAGTCAGTTCTTCTCATCAGGTGGCCAAAGTATTGGAGTTTCAGCTCAGGGAAAGGTCTATTCCAGACCTCTTCCACAGTTGCCTGGAGCTTGCTGCCCATCTTTGGTGTCCATGGCTTATAGACACATTGGTCTGATGATCTCTGCCTTCATGTTAGATGGTGTCCTCTCTGTGAGTATATCTGTTCAAATGTCCCCTTTTCATATTGGATTAGGAGCCTGCCATCCTCCAATATAATCTCATTTTAACTAACTATCTCTATAATGACTCTGTTTCCAAATAAGGTCACATTCTGAGGTACTGGGGGTTAGGACTTAAACATATGAATTTTGAGAAGGACACAATTCAACCCTTAACATTATTTATCAAATAAAGTCAACACCTGGCCCAACAGGAGGTCTCCAAGGCCCACTACGTTCTCATCCATTCTGATTTGTCCATTCATGTGATGTAGAACTTGGTTCATAGTTTGAATATTTCCTTGCTTTCAAGAAGTACATTCAGTGCTGATGGATCGATTGACTTCCTAAGAGGTGTGTGTAAAATTTTTGTTCCACATTTGGAAACTACTGGGAATGCTACAGATGAGTCTATGAGGGCTTCCAAGCCAACTCCAGGCTTAGAATTCCATCTTTACTTTATACCAGCTGGTGCATGAGGGGTACCAGGGTCTCTGGAAAACAGAGACCCTCAGAAGCTAATGGCAGCATGCTGAAGGAGATTCTTAGGCTAGAGACGTTTGGCATCCAGCCAAGGGCCTCTGAATTCTTGACGTGTTGGGATGAGCCAGGATGGAACCAGGGTGTCTTCACTGGTAGAAAGGAGGCCTGCAGGGGCTGAGGAAGTCTCTTGCAGAGCCGGGAAGGCTGGTAACCCGCGAAGCCTTAAGCAAACAGGGTCTCAACTCTGGACGCATTTATTGGGCCCCCGTTTTCTCCCAGGCATTTTCCGGGTCTACCAACCAGGACAAAATTCCTCAGCATGTTTTCTTCTCCAGTTTATGCAGAGTTGTTCCCGTTGTGGTTGTATTTACAAGTAACTGTCACAGAGTGGGGCCCAGATCATCTTTCATCTTCCCTCTTTTCTGCTAGAACATCATAACAGTTCTGATCTTTGACTATCACTTAGAAACTTGAAGTGTCCCTTAAGGGGGTCTTGCTGTGCGAGTGTGGAGGATAAGACACCATCTGTGTCCGGGGAGGGTGCAGGGCATGAGGGAGTCGTGCTGGGGAATTTTCAATCCTTGAGACCAGGAATTCTCAACTGTTTCCTTTCCAAGTTTAACCACAGCAGTTCCTGAAAAAAATAAATTAAAAAATCTGTTTTGAATAAATAGTGTTCCGCTTCACAACAAGCTTGAAAATCTCCGATATAGGCGAACAGCCAGCCTCCTCAGAGGTGAGACCTCTGTGGTTCCAAGGGGCTAGGGCCTTACTGGGGCACTCATGGACATCTCTCTCAGGTGGGTGAGGGACGGGAGTCAAGCAGCCTCTTTCTTAGCCCAGAGCTCTTGTTTCCATGCCACACCCTCTCTTATTCCAGCCCCTGACACTTAATTCAAATGGAGCTGGTTCCCCTCTTGTTTGATTTTTTTCTACCTGTTCGGGAGCACTGTCCTTTCGAAACTAGGCTCACAGGATCCTGCATGGAGCTGTGGCTTTAGAGGAAGATAGCGCCGGGAGCGCAGAGGAGAGAGACTGCCGAGGTGTAACGTCTGGACAGCTGCCTCAGGCCTCTGCCTCCTTGCAGTGACGGCCTAAAGTTCCGATAACCTCCCTGGATCACTTATTATTTCTTCTGGGCCTCCTGCTTATTCTTTGGTGAAGCCTCTGCTTCTGTACTGTTGGAGGACTGGGGGAGGGCGTCACGGAGCTGAAGGTTTGCATAGCTTTGGGGTCCTGACGGGTCCTGCTCTCTGTCCCTCAGGTTCCCAGCTCCTCCCTACAGAAGAGGCTCCCCACCTCCGGGAAGGAGAGCCACAGGTTCTGAGAAACGCACTGGTGTCCAGGTGCCTCCCGAGCTCACAGCACCTGCAGGCGGGCGGGGCGTTCTGGGAGTGTAACAAGCAGGGACACCCGAAGCCTGACCCTGCCCTGTTTCTCAACAACAGGACCCTCGCGCTATTCCAACGAGGGCTGCCCCAGAGCATCCCCTGCCTCCCCGTTGCGAAGCTGAAGACGGAAAAATCACAGTAAGTCCCCTATATATGAATGAGTTTCATTCTGAGAGCAAACTCCAGCAAAGTTAGCCTAGGTACTAAGGAATGGAGTCTTTCCTACTGTATCAGGAAACAAGGGTGTCACAGTCAGCAGCGAGATCGCAGCCCTCCAGTGTGAGCCGGTGAGCGCCAAGGGAACTGGTAAGGAAAAGAGCTACCAGCAGCCGAAAATCCCATGGACAGAGGAGCCTAGTGGGCTGCAGTCCATGGGGTCGCTAAGAGTCGGACACGACTGAGCGACTTCACTTTCACTTTTCACTTTCATGCATTGGAGAGGGAAATGGCAACCCACTCCAGTGTTCTTGCCTGGAGAATCCCAGGGACGGGGGAGCCTGGTGGGCTGCCGTCTATGTCGCACAGAGTTGGACACAACTGAAGTGACATAGCAGCAGCAGCAGCCGTCAGACTACAGCTACTCTCCATGGTGAGACCGGAGCAAAGCAAGCTCAGGGTGTGAAAACACGGGAGATTGGCCCCAGACAGCTGAGGTGCTTATCAAAGCAATGGTTCCAGTGAACCCAGACTCTTGCATTTTCCCATACATAGAAAGTGCTAAATTCCTTAACTTGAGTTATCTGGCTTCCTTTAATTAATAACAATATTTTGATGTTCAGACTATCTGCCTTTGGTTGCAAAACTTCTCTATAACCTGGCTCCTTTCCCCACGTCCTCAGAGCACCTCTCTCAGGGTTACTTGAGTTGCTGTCTCCTGGGCTTAAAGTCCTAAAAGTTCCCACCAAATGAAACATCACTCCAGACATAAGGTTACGAATAATTTTTAAGTCAACAGCACCCAACTAACACTATTAACTATATAGTACTGTACTGTAATAGGTTTATAATACTTTTCACACAAATAATATATAAAACAAACACAAAAAAATAGAGAAAACCTTTTTAATCTTACAGTAGTAAGGGCAGTAGTACAGTACATCAGCTGACATACAGGGTGTCAAAAAACATTCACAGCCTAGTGAGCAGGCAAGAAGAGCTACTGACCGGAGGAGGGAGAGGGTATGGGAGATGGGAGAGCTGAAGGGTCATCAGCAGTAGGAGATGGAGGGCAAGCTGCAATTTCACTCATGCCTGATGTTGACGACACGGGTTCTGGTTTCTTGCTGGGTTGGAGTCTGTCTGTTGCAGCAGGCAGGTAGCTAGGTATGAGCAGAGAAATGGAGGCAGGGGCAGGAAATCATGCATCTTGTAAGTACGGGGGTCCACAGCCAGACATGCTGAAGCTGAAGCTCCGGTACTTTGGCCACCTGATCCAAAGAGCCGTCTCACTGGAAAAGATCCCGATGCTGGGAAAGATTGAAGGCAGGAGCAGAAGGAGACGACAGAGGATGAGATGGTTGGATGGCATCACCAACTTAATGGACATGAGTTTGGGCAAACTCTGGGCGACAGTGAAGGACAGGGAAGCCTGGTGTGCTGCAGTCCACGGGGTCGCTAAGAGTCAGACACAAATTAATTACAGAACAGCAACACAGGCAGACAAAGGAAAGCAGTAATCTTCGTACCGATGGGCCACCAAACATTTTGGGTGTTACGGGTTCAAGTAGCAGACAAAGAAAGGTGGGGAAAGGTGGGAATCTCCTCTCCTGCATCCCAATGCAAACTTTTGCTCATTGTGCTTCATTACCAGAAGGTTAGCCTTACAGATCTTACTCATCTTGTCCCAACAACATGACCTTCTGATCTAAGTTGAGTAGCGACAGAAATCCCTCCTCCTCTTGGGAAAATGGAGCTGGGATAAAAGTCACGGAAGTCAACCCCCAGACTCCTACTTCCCCAGTGAATATTCTGCCCCTTCATTTTTATGCCCCTCATAACTGGCTTGCCAGAGAGGTCCAAGTGGCAGCTCTTCACTGCCAGCCTGCTCTCCCTCTGAGGGTGGTGGTGTTCATTGTGACCCCATGCACTGCAGCATGCCAGGCTTCCCTGTCCTTCACTGTCTCCTGGAGTTTGCTCAAACTCTGCCTGATGAGTCGGTGATGCCATCCAACCCTCTCATCCTCTGTTGCCCCCTTGTCCTCCTGCCCTCAATCTTTCCAAGCATCAGGGTCTTTTCCAATGAGTCAGCTCTTTGCATCAGGTGGCCTAAGTATTGGAGCTTCAGCTTCCATCCTGCCAATAAGGGTGTATTCTTACTTAAGTAAACTTTCACTTTACTTTCTTAACCTCTCTGCTTCATCTCCAAATTCTTTTACCATGAAGAAAAAACCTCAAATTCACCAGCAACATATCTACACTCTTGAAGAAATGATCCAGTGACATCTGGGTAGTAGCTCTTTTAGATAATACGGCCGCCCTGGATTGCATTCTGGATGGCTGCTATGACCTTCGTGCACCATTCTATGTTCAGATCCTGTGCCTCAAAAAGCTAAAAGTGCCTCTTCAAATAAAGAAAACCCCCTTGCTATTCCCTGGGTTGTGAATCTCTTCAGTTCCTCTGTGAGTTCTTCCTCTTGTCTCTCTTATCCTTTCTCTGGGCCTCCAATTCCATCAGGTCTTCATTGGTAAGCTCCTCATGTTGCACCGAAAGGAGTTCAGTGAAATCGTCCCTTTGCAGATCCACCTCTAGGTTCTCACTGAGGGTTGGTAAGTTGTTTTTTGGACTCGTCATCTGCCTTCTCAAATCCACAGACATCAGAAACAACTGCCCGGTAAAGTACAGAAAAGCACAGCTTCCTGTAGAGGACGCACACACGTGACGATGCACGCCAGACACGTGAACTAACTTGTGTGGTTGGACGTGTGAGCACGTGTTTGCACTCTGAAAGTTCACGGCTTGAAGGTTCCTGTGTGGGGAACTCAGCGTACTTCATCTCTAGCAGGTGTTTCAGCACATTATTGTATTTTTAGGTGCAGTGCTGAGAGGATTCAGTTAGTCTGGAATAATTTCTTTGGAATTGTAAATGGTGCTGCTTGGTATAATGCGCTGCAGTTTTCCTTTGGCCCGTTCCACTGTGGCCCTAAGGAATTCCTCATAAAGACACATCTGAAAATGTGCCTCTTATGGGTGTGTCTGAATAATGTTTCTGTATTGGACACCAGATACCAGATGAAGGTTCAGGACATAGAATGTTTCTGACTCTCTTCTTGATTTGAGTTCCCTACCTTCAAAGACTCGGGGCAATCCCCTGCAGAAGGAAATGACAGCCCACTCCAGTCCTCTTGCCTGGAAAATCCCATGGACAGAGGAGCCTGGTAGGCTACAGTCCATGGGGTTGCACAGAGTCAGACACGACTGAGCGACTTCGCTTTCACTTTCACTTTTCACCTTCAAAGAAGAAATGCAAGTACACTCAATAGTCCCAGCCTTCTAAGCTGGGGAAAAAATGATATAAGTACTTCCCTGAATTTTTGGTCATAGTAAAAGGCAAGAGATTGGGGCAAACTTGCATGCATTAAAGCTAAATTACAAGGGGAAGTGGGCAAGGGGCAAAGTTAGAATCTAGATGTTTTTTCCTTTGATGGGTGGTGGGGTGGGGAGGGGAAATGTTTTTTTAATTTTAGTGACATATAGTTGATTGACAATGTTGTGTTAATTTCTACCATACAGCAATGTGATTCAGTTATATATGTATGTATAAATATATATATTCTTTTTCATAATCTTTTCCATTATGTTTTATTACAGTACATTGAATACATTTCAGTGTGCTATAGAGTAGGACCTTGTTGTTTATCCATTCTATATATAATAGTTTACATCTGCTAATCACAAACTCCCAGCCTTTCCTCCACCATCCCTCCTCCCCACTGGAAACCACAAGTCAGTTTTCTATGCTGTGACTCTGTTTCTATTTCATAGATATGTTCATCTGTGTCATATTTTTAGGCTCCACATATAAGTGATATCATATGATCTTTGCCTTTCTTTTTCTGACTTACTTAGTATGATAATCTCTAAGTCCATCCATGTTGCTGCAAGTGGCATTATTTGGTTCTTTTTCATGGCTAACATTGCATTATGTATTGTACCGCATGTTTATCCACTCATCTGGTGATGGACATATAGGCTGCTTCCGTATCGTGGCTGTTGGGAATACTGCTGCAATGAACATCTGGGCGCGTGTTTCTTTTTTAATTACAGTTTTGTCTGGATATATTGAGAGGCCCTTGGACAGCAAGGAGATCCAACCAGTCCATCCTAAAGGAAATCAGTCCTGAATATTCACTGAAAGCACTGATGCTGAAGCTGAAACTCCGATACCTTGGCCACCTGATGCGAAGAACTGACTCATTTGAAAAGACCCTGATGCTGGGAAAGATTGAAGGCAGGAGGAGAAGGGGACGACAGAGGATGAGATGGTTGGATGGCATCACCGACTCAATGAACACAGGTTTGGGTAAACTCTGGGTGTTGGTGATGGACAGGGAGGCCTGGTGTGCTGCAGTTCATGGGGCCGCAAAGAGTCGGACAGGACTGAGCGGCTGACCTGAACTGGATATATACCCAGGAGTGAGACTGCTTCACTGACTCTGTGCTAAAGCCTTTGACTGTGTGAATCACAACAAACTGTGGAAAATTCTGAAAGAAAGAGATGGGAATACCAGACCACCTTACCTACCTCCTGAGAAACCTGTATGCAGGTCAAGAAGCAACAGTTGGAACTGGACATGGAACCACCAACTGGTTCCAAATTGGGAAAGGAGTACATCAAGGCTATATATTTGTCACCCTGCTTATTTAATTTCTATGCAGACTACATCATGTGAAGTGCCAGACTGGATGAAGCACAAGCTGGAATCAGGATTGCAGGGAGAAGTATCAATAGCCTTGGATATGCAGATGACTCCACCCTACTGGCAGAAAGCAAAGAGGAACTAAAGAGCCTCTTGATGAAGGTGAAAGAGGAGAGTGAAAAAACTAGCTTAAAACTCAACATTCAAAAGACAAAGATCATGGCATCTGGTGCCATCGCTTCATGGCAAATAGATGGGGAAACAATGGAAACAGTGAGAGAGTTTATTTTCTTGGGCTCCAAAATCACTGCAGATGGTGACTGCAGCCATGAAATTAAAAGACGCTTGTTCCTTGGAAGAAAAGCAAAGACAAACCTAGACAGTGTATTAAAAACAGAGACATTACTCTGCTGACAAAGATCTGTGTAGTCAAAGCTATGGTTTTTCCAGTAGTCATGTATGGATGTGAGAGCTCAACAGTAAAAAAGGCTGAGCACTGAAGAATTGATGCCTTTGAACTGTGGTGCTGGAGAAGACTCTTGAGAGTCCCTTGGACTGCAAGGAGATCAAACCAGTCCATCCTGAAGGAAATCAACCCTGAATATTCATTGGAAGGACTGATGCTGAAGCTGACGCTCCAATACTTTGAAACCTTATGTGAAAAACCAACTCATTAGAAAAGACCCTGATGCTGGGAAAGGTTGAAGGCAGGAGGAGAAGGGGATGACAGAGAACGAGATGGCTGGATGGCATCACTGACCCAATGGACATGAGTTTGAGCAAACTCTGGGAAATGGTGAAGGACAGGGAGGCCTGGCGTGCTGCAGTCCATGGGGTCACAAAGAGTCGGACACGACTGAGCGACTGAACAACAACAGCAATGACAAATCTGTTTCCATTTTTTTTTTGAAAAACCTCCATACTGTTTTCCCTAGTGGCTACACCAACTTACATTCCCACCAGCAGGGTAAGAGGGTTGAGGTGGGGAATTTCTACCTAGCAACAGTCTTGAGGTCCTGGACCAGCCATGTCCTTTGCACGTGATTGGTTGTTTTGCTGCATGGTAACTTTTAATACTGAGACATTTTGCCCTAACCTAAGAAACAAATCATCTTAGCCTGGATTCTTCAATGAGTGGAGGCGGAGGTAGAAACTTATGTGCTTTACTATTTTGTGCACCCCCAGGAAAGGAGTTAGGGAATGGGCTAAGGTGGGGAGGACCAAGATCCAATATAATAGTGTATTACCAGCGCCACAGCTGGTGCCAAATACAACTGATTTCTCAGTCTCACAGAACTGAAGAGAAGGTCAAGAATTTATATTCTGCCTCCTGTCTAGTCAAAGCTGTTTTTTTCAGTAGTCATGTATGGATGTGACTATAAAGAAAGCTGAGCACTGAAGATGCTTTTGAACTGTGGTGTTGGAGAAGACCCTTGAGAGTCCTTGGACTGCAAGGAAATCCAATCAGTCCATCCTAAAAGAAATCAGTCCTGAATATTCATTGGGAGGACTGATGCTGAAGCTGAAACTCCAATATTTTGGCCACCTGATGCGAAGAACTGACTCATTGGAAAATACCCTGATGCTGGGAAAGACTGAAGGCAAAAGGAGAAGGGGGCAGCAGAGGATGAGATGGTTGGCATCACTGACTCGATGGACATGAGTTTGGGTAAACTCTGGGAGTTGGTGATGGACAGGGAGGCCTGGCATGCTGCAGTCCATGGGGTCGCAAAGAGTAGGACACGACTGAGCAACCGAACTGAACTGATTGTCAAATAAGACCTTAACTGCCCACCTCCTTAACCACTCCCCCTTTTGGGTTGTACAAATGTGGGCACTGAGTGGTCCCATGCCTCATCATCATTGAGGAGATTGACGCCCAAGCCAAGAGGATCAAGTTGCAATCAGCAAGCCTATCAGGTTGTTGGAGGCTTCATGGTGGGGGTCGTTACAGTGGAGGCTAAAAGCGACCTCTGACTCCAGGTCTTCCCAGGCCGAGGACTGGGAGTGGGTTTGGCCTCAAGTCTAGGTCGCTCTGGGCTTCCCTGGTGGCTCAGATGGTAAAGAATCTTCCTGTAATGCAGGAGACCCAGGTTTGATCTCTGGGTTCAGAAGATTCCCTGGAGAAGAGAATGGCTACCCACTCCAGTATTCTTGTCTGGAGAATTCCATGGACAGAGGAGCCTGGCAGGCTATAGCCCATGCAGTCACAAAGAGTCATGCATGACTGAGCAACTAACACACACACACACACACACACTGGCTCCAGCTTCTTCACTCCTTGTCCCATTTATATATTTTTATCTTCTGTGCTGCAGTCCATGGGGTCGCAAAGAGTCGGACACGACTGAGCGACTGAACTGAACTGATCTTTTCATCTCTTTCCCCTCGTCCCTAGTTTGGACTAACCCATCCGTATGGTAGACAGTGATAGGCACCATAGAGATCTCTCTTCAAGGAAGCATTTGCTAACCAGCAGTGAGACGTGCAATCAGCAAACAGCCTCTAGCCATCATCTGATTTAGACTCTACCTCACCTGCAGAGAACTTGCTTTTGCCCAAGGCCACGTCCATTCTCAGGCAGTAGTCTACATCTGGTAACTGAACATGGGCTGGCCATTTATTTCAAGGGTATAAATTCTCAGATCTTTGCTTTGGGTAAGTTTTGAAGGGCCGTTTTCAGCCCAGAGTTCCGCACTAGTTTGGCCTATGCCACAGCTTGACTTTTCCCTCAGCTCATTCCTGCTTTATCCTGCTTCCTGTCACAGG
This sequence comes from Bison bison bison, assembly GCF_000754665.1. NCBI lineage: Eukaryota > Metazoa > Chordata > Mammalia > Artiodactyla > Bovidae > Bison > Bison bison. The sequence continues at coordinate 1,499,449 of NW_011495037.1, forward strand.
TTTTGACTCCTAGTAAATATCTCATCCTGTTTATTTAACTTATATGCAGAGTACATCATGAGAAACGCTGGACTGGAAGAAACACAAGCTGGAATCAAGATTGCCGGGAGAAATATCAATAACCTCAGATATGCAGATGACATCACCCTTATGGCAAAAAGTGAGGAGGAACTAAAAAGCCTCTTGATGAAAGTGAAAGTGGAGAGTGAAAAAGTTGGCTTAAAGCCCAACATTCAGAAAATGAAGATCATGGCATCCGGTCCCATCACTTCATGGGAAATAGATGGGTAAACAGTGGAAACAGTGTCAGACTTTATTTTGGGGGGGCTCCAAAATCACTGCAGATGGTGACTGCAGCCATGAAATTAAAAGACGCTTACTCCTTAGAAGGAAAGTTATGTCCAACCTAGATAGCATATTCAATAGCAGAGATATTACTTTGCCGACAAAGGTTCATCTAGTCAAGGCTATGGTTTTTCCTGTGGTCATGTATGGATGTGAGAGTTGGACTGTGAAGAAGGCTGAGCGCCGAAGAATTGATGCTTTTGAACTGTGGTGTTGGAGAAGACTCTTGAGAGTCCCTTGGACTGCAAGGAGATCCAACCAGTCCATTCTGAAGGAAATCAGCCCTGGGATTTCTTTGGAAGGAATGATGCTAAAGCTGAAACTCCAGTACTTTGGCCACCTCATGCAAAGAGTTGACTCATTGGAAAAGACTCTGATGCTGGGAGGGATTGGGGGCAGGAGGAGAAGGGGATGACAGAGGATGAGATGGCTGGATGGCATCACGGACTCAATGGACGTGAGTCTGAGTGAACTCCGGGAGTTGGTGATGAACAGGGAGGCCTGGCATGCTGCGATTCATGGGGTTGCAAAGAGTCATACACAACTGAGCGACTGAACTGAACTGAACTGAAATATCTCATATTCCAAACTTCATCTCAGCATCTGCTTCTGGAGGACCCACCCACCCAGCTTCCAATACTGCACGCCCAGAATGTGTCAAATGTGTGTAATGAACTGGAAAAGTTAGGCCATTCAAGAACCTGCGACTTGTCTTCTACATCTAGCCAACAGTGGTCTCAAGGGGCCTAATCCTAATCTCGTCCAAGAGCAGCTGTATTGGTGACAGCAGCAAATTTCTAGCTCTTATTGGTAACACCATATGAAGCTATCTGGGGCCCAGAGAACTCTTGGACAGAAAGCACTGCAATTTCTGCTACTTAGTGTACCAAACAGTGTCTTTGGGGCAGTACCATACATGTGACCTCATTTGTATCTAAAGATTGGCTACATCCAAAGGTCAGGACATATAGGTCATTTATATTCATTATTTGATGGTTGCAGAATACCTGTGCCTTTGTATTTCCTTCTGAGTTACTTACCAAAGCCGTGGCTTCCATGTGTATCAGGCCAGGTAGGAGGCAGAGAGCTCCATACCTTCTTTCTGCCCCCATCTTTGCTCTTTCAGTGTGGCCCCATTTAGCATTACAGTAGCCTAGGGGGTAGGTTTCCCTGGTGGCTCAGTGGTAAGGAGTCTGCCTATAATGCAGGAGACATGGGTTTGATCCCTGGGTCAGGAAGATCCCCTGGAGAAGAAAATGACAACCTGCTCCAGTATTCTTGCCTCATGGCAAGAAAGCTCATAGACAGAGGAGCCTGGTGGGCTATAGTCCATGGGGTCGCAAAGAGTCAGACATGACTGAGCAACTAAACAGTTTAGGGAGTAGTGGGAAGTGTTAGAGTAAAGGCTGAAGAGCCAGGCAGCAATAAAGTATTTTTCCTGATGATTCCTAATTCTGTTGCTCATGCTGGCCACTGTAGGGCAGCGTCAGAGGAGGTTGGCCTGTGCAGAGTCACGGCCTGCCTTCTTCCACGAATGAGACACACAGACATATAGGGTGTGCATAGATGCCCTGGGACCCTCTCTTTAGGAGGTTCACTCTTCCTTCCATCCAGTTTACCTGGAGCCTCTTTACAAGTCTTCTTTCCCAATCAATATATTATTTCCTTCTTTCAAGGGAAATGGTGATGGAGAATTTAGTGTCGGTCAGAACCATCTCCTTTCAATTTCTGTGTTGCTTGATCCAGAAACAGGATAAATGATGCAGAGACACTGACAGGAAGCTAGCTCCCCGTTCGCTCCGTATGAGAGCTCAGACCTGATGGGGTGTGTGTACTTCCAGCATCGAAAATTCCTTCCACGTCCTGCCCTAACTGTTGGCTCCTTTTGTGGAATTGAGGACTGTTAGGAGATCATTGTCTTAACTCCATGAGTAGGCAAGAAACTAGGCCAAGGAGACCCAAAGGGAGACTTGGTGCAGGTGTGGGTGGCGGAAAGAGCTGGAGCTCGTCAGTGAGGACTTTGTCTATGAGACTGTCGTTTCACGCTCTCCTGTGCTGCCTACCTCTCCATGAGGCCTGTGATGTCATGGGAGAAACCCATCATGCATTTTTTTAAATCGTTACTTCCATTGCAAGTCCTTTAGCTAGGAATCATGTAATTTTAATTTTTCTCCAAGAAAATGCCCATCTGGTCAGATTTCATACACCCCTCTGTCTTTGTTTTCTGTTATCTACAATTAATAATAGAAAATATTTACATTTCAACAGTTTTAGGAAGAATTTATTTATTCTTTTCTTTTCAAGCCAGTCAACTTAATTTTTTAAAAGAAACAGTGCTTTTTAAAAAAATTATAGATTTACTTTTTTCTGCACTGGGTCTTCGTTGCTACATGCAGGCTTTCCCTAGTTGCAGGGAGCGGGGGCTACTCTTCGCTGCCATGTGTGGGCTTCCCATTGCCGTGGCTTCTCTTGCCGTGGAGCATAGGTGCCCGGGACTCAGTAGTTGCTGCATGCAAGGTCAGAAGTTGTGGCTCTCGGGGCTAGTTGCCCCAAGGCATATGGAATCTTCGCAGACCAGGGATCGAACCTGTGTCCCCTGCATTGGCAGGCAGATTCTTTTCCAGTATACCACCAGGGAGGTCCCAAGCTAGTGAAATTTTATTTCCATTTTGTGATGTTCATCACAATTGAGAAAATCCTTGGTCCTATCTAAATCAAGATAAAAAGAAACACATAAGAAGGCACTACAGTATATAGAGCTCATCAAGAGAGTTACTGTTTAATCCACGGACTGAAAAGTTAGCTTTCCATACTTTTTTTACCTGTAATGCAGCAGAAGGAGAGACCCTTTCCTATGACATTTGAACAAATAGGGGCTTCAGAGCCCAGCCACGGATTTTTTCAGTTTTATATAAAATACAGATCCAAGTCCTCGCTCTGTTTTCGACCCTGATTCCCTTGTGGCTCCTGGTGTGTTCTCCTGGCTGCTGCTGCCACTGCTGATTTCATAACAGGAACATCAGCAGTACAAGCACGCAGTGTCTTCTGGATCCGTCCAGGCACCCTGCCCTGGCCTGGCTTCCTGAGGGCATCCTCATGGGTCATTGTCCTCTCCCCTCCTTGCACCTCACCTCCCTTTTCCAGATGTTCATGTATTAATACTTGCCAGATCCTTGCTATTATTGCTCTTTAGAGCCCTTTCAGAATACGAAGTGGGCAAGTTTACAATTTAAACCTTATGGGTTTGAAGTTTCAAGTTGTGAACTTAAACCTTTTGGTGATTACTCTTGTCCAAAATACAGCTTCCTGCCCTCGTGAAAAAAAAAAAAGTCTCCAAAGACATTTGGACATGAAGTAGCCATTGCAAAAGCATATATTGTTAGTGAGTTGAATGTAAAGGAACTAGAAACATATGGATTACATTTCCTTTTAAATGAGCATGGTCTTTAAAATGAAGGGAGGGAATGAATTATTTGGTAATATTTAGTTAAGAGGTGGTCAGTATCAAAGTGTCTGAACAGTGAGGCAGAACACCAGGCCTGCTTCAGGCTCCTCCATCCCTGAGCAGCAGGGAGCTTCTGTATTTGGTTCCGCTGAGGCCGGTCCCAGCTGGGAGACGGCCGAGCAATGCAACTGGGTTGGAATTGAGAGGCCGTCACTGTCCAAAGGCATTATTGAATGGTGGGCATTAAACATTCCAAGCCATTGTAGAATATTAGCTACCAGCCAGTCTTTGTAAACAGAAATCCTGCCTAAGTGATGGAGGGCAAATCCCTTTGCTTTTCTGGGCCTGTTTTCTCATCTCAGTTCAGTTCAGTTCAGTTCAGTCGCTCAGTCGTGTCCGACTCTTTGCGACCTCATGAATCACAGCACGCCAGGCCTCCCTGTCCATCACCAACTCCTGGAGTTCACCCAGACTCACGTCCATCGAGTCAGTGATGCCATCCAGCCATCTCATCCTCTGTCGTCCCCTTCTCCTCCTGCCCCCAATCCCTCCCAGCATCAGAGTCTTTTCCAATGAGTCAACTCTTCGCATGAGACGGCCATCTCATCTCAGTGAACATTAAAAAAGACAATGTCCATGAAGTGCCAGGTTCAGACCTGAAATATTCATGACCAGAGATTTATTTGATTCCTCAGTAGAGAGAAAAGTCAGTTTTCATCACTGCAAGAGAGAGATCATAGCCTTTCTTGTATTAGGCCCAATCTGACATAGGCGTGTGTTTTCACAGTGTGTAGAGATTGGTCAGTTTGACACAATGTGTAGAGACTGGCCAGTGATCTGATTTTAAAAACATCTTCAGATCATCAGGTGGGGCTTACCACGATTCTCTCTAGGTATCATCCATTATTGGTTTTCCTTGGATTTTTGCAAACCAGAAACAAGGAGGGAAGAAATGCCAGAAATAGGATGAAGTCATCTGCAGTGTGTGATATTGCCTCACTCATGTCTTAGAATCAACAAGAACAATCTTATAGAGGGTACAGAATCACAGAAGGGCCATCACAATATCTGTGCGGAGCTGTAGGAGGATGCAGATGGAGCTGGGGTGGGTATGGGCTGATCATATGGACTATCTTTGTATCTCCCATGTTGGGTAGATTAGTGAAAGTGAAAATCTAAAATTGAGATTACTAAGAATTACCGCGTAGTCCTTAAGTATAGGACAGTGAACTAGCTGGGGAGGGGCACGTCGAGGTGAGCCAGCCAGGATCTGAAGTCAACACACAGAATTGAAGACAGTATTGTAGTAACAGAAACACTGTATTGTTTAATAACTTGCCACCTAGCCCTGTGAAGAAAATGAACGTCTTTCTTCTACATCTAAACTTGTACAACCTTTTTGAAATCCGGTCTGATGCATTCCTCTGTCATTATAAAACCAGCCCATGTCTCCAGGAAGAGGAACTTTAGCTGACCCAAGAGCATTCTCACATCCTTTGTTTCCTGGTCACTTTTAAAACTTTCTTGTTATTGGTGTTCAGTCTCAAAGTCGTGTCTGACTCTTTGCAACCCCATGGACTATAGCACACCAGGCTTCCCTGTCCTTCACTATCTTCTGGGGTTTGCCCAAACTCATGTCCACTGAGTCAATGATGCCATCCAATCATCTTATCCTGTGCTGCCCTCTTCTCCTTTTGCCTTCAATCTTTCCCAGCATCAGGGTCTTTTCCAATGAGTCAGCTTTTCACATCATGATGTTGGCCAAAACATTGGAGGTTCAGCTTCAGCATCAGTCCTTTCAATGAATTTTCAGGGTTGATTTCCTTTAGGATTGACTGGATCTTCTTGTAGTCCAAGGGGCTCTCAAGAGTCTTTTCCAGCACCGCAGTTAGAAGACATCAGTTCTTCCGCACTCAGCACGGCTCTTCCACTGTGGACTCATTGCCTGTGTCTCAGGTACACGGGTGTGCCTGTGTATGTTTCTTTCTGCCACCAGGCAGGTTCCTCTGTCCACCTTCTTTTTGTCCTTACACTGTAGTCTCCCACTGACCCCAGTAGTTTGCATTATGACTATCATAGATTTATTCCTCTGCTTCATTCCCCATTATCCTAAGTTGCCACATCCTGATGGCTTTTTTCAAAGCATTTTATTGAGATATAGTTCACATATCATGCCATTTTTCCCACTTTAATTGTACAGTTCAGTGGGTTTTTAGGATAGTTGTATAAGTGTGTGACCATCATCACAGTCAATTTTAGAGCGCTTGCAACACCTCAAAAAGAAAATGTGCTCTCTCAAGCTATCCCCCCTGTACTCTGCACCCTCCCATTCTAGTCCCTCCTGCCTCCAGCCCTAAGAAACCTCTACTCTCCTGTGTGTTTCTATAGATTTACCTGTTCTGGACTTTCATATGAATCATGCAGTCTTCTTTCACTTAGCTTAATGCTTTCAAGCTCCATGTGTGTTGTAGTTTATATCAGTGCTTCATTCCTTTTTTGGAGAAAGCAACAGCCCCCCACTCCAGTCCTCTTGCCTGGAAAATCCCATGGACAGAGGAGCCTGGTGGGCTGCAGTCCATGGGGTTTCGAAGAGTCAGACACGACTGAGCAACTTCACTTTCACTTTTCACTTTCATGCATTGGAGGAGGAAATGGCAACCCACTCCAGTGTTCTTATCTGGAGAATCCCAG
>NW_011495037.1:1506029-1518967 GCF_000754665.1 Bison bison bison
ACTTCACTTTCACTTTTCACTTTCATGCATTGGAGGAGGAAATGGCAACCCACTCCAGTGTTCTTATCTGGAGAATCCCAGGGACGGGGAAACCTGGGGCTGCCATCTATGGGGTCGCACAGAGTCGGACACGACTGAAGCGACTTAGCAGCAGCAACATCCCTTTTTATGGCCAAATAATATTCCATTGTCTAGATATACTATCTTTTGTTTATCCCTTCATAAGCTAATGGACATCTCGATTTTTCCACTTTTTGGTTACCATGAATAAGGATGTTATAGACATGCATGCACAACTGCTTGTGTGCACATATGTTTTAACTTTACTTAGGCACATGCCAAGGACTAGAATTGCTGGGCCATATAGTAACCCTGAGATGGATCATTTGAGAAATGGTCAGACTGTTTTCCAAAGTATAAAAGCTGTACCACTTTCCATTTCCACCAGTAAGGTATGAGGGTACCATTTTCTTTACCTACTCTCCAACTCTTGTTCTTATCTGACATTTTGATGTTAGCTATCCTATTGACTTTTGAAAAAAATTTTTTTTCTGAAAAAAGGCAACATCTTTCTCGTCTAGACCTTTTTAGTCCTTTCCCAATATCCCCATCTAGTTCAATACAGAAATGGAGAATTATGCAGTGTTCTGGAGTCTAAACTGCTTTCTTTCTCCCCTTTCCAAATTATACTACCCAACCCTGCCAAACTCTATATGTGAAACATACGTTAATCCATGTTTAATCTTCCTCAAATCCCTTCAGTGTCTCCTAAGTTCCTAACACACCAACTCTGAACCCCTCTTGCTGGCCTTCCAGAAACCCCTGGAAAGTCTGGCCCTCCTTATGCGCATCACCACAATCTTCCGTCTCTCTGACCACGTCGGCAGATTTCACCCTCCTACCAGTAGTGATGCTGCTGCTTGGCCTTAGGCTTCTCACTGTGAACATCCCCTTTTCTCTTCCCCTTGACAAAAAAATACCACAGCTTCTAAGGAGTTTTCTCTGCATCTTTATCTTTCCAAGAGTTGGGTGGGCTAATCATGGAACCAACATGTAAGCCAATCACCTACTTTCTCCCTGGAATGTAAGTCTGAGCCCAGCGATATTCAGAGTGAAAAACAGAGACAGTAGTCCCCTACAAAGACTCTTCCTGCTGTTATGCAGATCCCTGCTTTCCGTCCCTTCCATGATCTAATTCTTTACCTCTTAAGTCTCTAAGCTATCCCCTTAAGTTACCATGTTCCTTTTTATCTGCCTATATTAGCCAAAGCCATACTTTGTTGATTAAGCCTGATCATCCTGATGGATACATCAAGCACAATAGTACTAGTATGAATATTTCTTCAGCACTTGCCCTGGACAAGGTGCTGTGCCCATTTCTTCACCTGGGTGACTTCAGTTAAGCTTTGCTACCACCCTCTGAAGTAAGCAGCATCTTGTCTCCTTTTCATGCGTGAGGAAACTGTATCTTCAATAAGGCAGGAAACCATCCCAGATGACAAGCTGACTAATGGAGGAACTAGGTTGATGCTTGGTTCTGAGTATGTGCCCTTAGCTATTATGCAGTAAGGCCTCTCATGGCAGCTGTCTGGCAGCCCGTGAGGACTCTGCTCCACAGAGGGCCTTAGACGTTTGTACATTCTTTGGTTAGAGAAAAGTGAAAGTGAAAGGGCTTCCCTGGTGGCTCAGAGGTTAAAGTGTCTGCCTGCAATGCGGGAGACCCGGGTTCAATCCCTGGGTCGGGAAGATCCCCTGGAGAAGGAAATGGCAACCCACTCCAGTAGTCTTGCCTGGAGAATCCCATGGATGGAGGAGCCTGGTAGGCTACACTCCACGGGGTCGAAAAGAACAGGTCACATTTTCTGATGGCACTTAATCACCTTCTTGTGATTATTTGTGTATATATTGTGTTAACTTCCTTAGCCCAGGCTATAGTATATATAAGAAATAAACAGTAAGTATTTCTGAATGGATAAATGAGTGTATACTTGCATCTAAAGAAGATCAAGTGAAATTTCCAATTCTAATGAAAGAAGGAAAACACTTAACAGAGTTAGGACAGGAACCTCACCCTGGTAGAGATGGCAGCAACTACCCTTTCCGTATATTTATAATTTCCTCTTTACAAAGTATATTATTGTAAAATACTGATCTCCTTTCCAGTACTTTACACACAAACATTTAACAGTAAGTTGTGGTTTTGGTCACCAAGGTTACTTTAATTAAATTCAATAATTAGCGAATACTTGTGGCAAAATTCCTCTCAAGCTGTACTGCCGGCCAGTGGAGCAAACTGCTTTTTACCAGGGCCTCTCCCCTAAGGTATTTTCTCCTTCTTTTCTTCAAAATTTTTCAAAAATTTTCTTTATTTTCATCTTGCTTCTCCTAGACTTTCATTATGGCCCAGCTGAACCAACTGCCCCTCACCTTGTAACCTTCATGTTAAATCCTGGAAGGAATTGGAAGGGAATCAGTTTTTCACAGCAGCTGTTGGCAGGGGGGTTGGTAGGAACAGAGGGAGGGGAGCAGCCTTGCTGGGACAGAAAGGTGCCAGGCTGGCTGACTGATCCTGGGTAGAGTTAAGCAGGATGGCAAAGACCAGCACCGATGACATCAGTAAAAACACTGTCATGTCTCCACAAACTGCATGAGTTGTCTTAGGTGAGGCAATTTTTTGAAGCTTCCACAGAAAAGATGCAAAATCTAACTTTTATTTTAAATATCATCAGATACTACTATTTACTATCCAAGGGTCAGTGGTTTAAGACTACAGTCCCCTTGCAAGGGCCATTGAACACAACATTTGTGGGCCTCTTTGGTAATATAGACTATTTTAAGCTGCCCCTATCCGATGAACTATGTGGCAGAAAACCAACTAGACCCCTGCAGATACGGGAAAGTGGAGCTGTTACTGTGACTGGAGACAGAGGAGAAAGCCTGAGATAGACCATGCAATCACGTTACTTCAAGGAAGGATGAGATGAATTCAAGAAGATCAATACGTAGAATGAAAGAATTGAAAATAGCAAGAAGTCACCTTTATTTCGAAAAGTGAATATATTCTACACACTTGAAAGGATTTTGTTTCATTGAAATGTTCTTTCACAACATTAATAAATAAGCAGAATGGTTCTGAAGAGAAGCATGCTGAACAATGCATTCAGGGCCCAGACCTGGATTTAAATCCCAACTCTGCCCCTTCTCAGCTCTGTGTTCTTCAGCAACCACTGAAACGCACTGAGCCTCAGCCTCCACGTTTATACAGTGGAGATAAAACAACTGCCTGCAGGCTATTATAAAGGGCAAATGAGATATGTGTGTATAAAGTACTTGCTATACTGAGCAAAGGGGCTTCCTTTGTGGCTTAGTGGTAAAGAACTCACCCGCCAATAGCTTCAGTTCCTGGGTTGAGAAGATCTCCTGGAGAAGGAGATGACAACCCACTAAGGTATTTTTGCCTGAGAAATCTCATGGACAGAGGAGCCTGGGGGGCTACAGTCCATGGAGTTGAAGAATCAGACACGACTCAGCGACTAAACAACAACATCAGCATAGCAAGGGATACATAGTGGTTCAGTTCAGTTCAGTCGCTCAGTCATGTCCGACTCTTTGCGACCCCATGGACTGCAGCACGCCAGGCCTCCCTGTCCATCACCAACTCCCGGAGTTCACTCAAACTCATGTTCACTGAGTCGGTGATGCCATCCAGCCATCTCATCCTCTGTCGTCCCCTTCTCCTCCTGCCCCCAATCCCTCCCAGCATCAGGGTCTTTTCCAATGAGTCAACCCTTTGCATGAGGTGGCCAAAGTATTGGAGTTTCAGCTTTAGCATCAGTCCTTCCAATGAACACCCAGGACTGATCTCCTTCAGGATGGACTGGTTGGATCTCCTTGCAGTCCAAGGGACTCTCAAAAGTCTTCTCCAACACCACAGTTCAAAAGTATCAATTTTTCAGTGCTCAGCTTTCTTTATAGTCCAACTCTCACATCCATACATGACCACTGGAAAAACCATAGCCTTGACTACACAGACCTTTGTTGGCAAAGAAATGTCTCTGCTTTTCAATATGCTATCTGCTGCTGCTGCTGCTAAGTCGCTTCAGTCGTATCCGACTCTGTGCAACCCCATAGACGGCATCCCACCAGGCTCCCCTGTCCCTGGGATTCTCCAGGCAAGAACAGCAGTGATTTTGGAGCCCCCCAAAATAAAGTCTGACACTGTTTTCACTGTTTCTCCATCAATTTGCCGTGAAGTGGCAGATGGGACCAAATGCCATGAACTTTGTTTTCTGAATGTTGATCTTTAAGCCAACTTTTTCACTCTCCTCTTCCACTTTCATCAAGAGGCTCTTTAGTTCTTCACTTTCTGCCATAAGGGTGGTGTCATCTGCATATCTGAGGTTATTGATGTTTCTCACAGAAATCTTGATTCCAACTTGTGCTTCATCCAGTCTAGCGTTTCTCATGATGTACTCTGCATATGAGTTAAATAAGCACAGTGACAATATACAGCCTTGATGTACTCCTTTACTTATTTGGAACCAGTCTGTTGTTCCATGTCCAGTTCCAATTGTTGCTTCCTGACCTGCATACAGATTTCTCAAGAGGCAGGTCTAGTGGTCTGGTATTCCCATCTCTTTGAGAATTTTCTGCAATTTATTGTGATCCACACAGTCAAAGGCTTTGGCATAGTTAATAAAGCAGAAATAGATGTTTTTCTGGAGCTCTGTTGCGTTTTCAATGATAAAGCGAATGTTGGCAATTTGATGTCTGGTTCCTCTGCCTTTTCTAAAACCAGCTTGAACATCTGGAAGTTCACAGTTCACGTATTGTTGAAGCTGGCTTGCAGAATTTTGAGCATTACTTTACTAGCATGTGAGATGAGTGCAATTGTGCAGTAGTTTGAGCATTCTTTGACATTGCCTTTCTTTGGGGTTGGAATGAAAACTGACCTTTTCCAGTCCTGTGGCCACTGCTGAGTTTTCCAAATTTGCTGGCATATTGAGTGCAGCACTTTCACAGCATCATCTTCGAGGATTTAAAATAGCTCAACTGGAATTCCATCACCTCCACTAGCTTTGTTTATAGTGATGCTTCCTAAGGCCCACTGGACTTCATATTCCAGGATGTCTGGCTCTAGGTGAGTGATCACACCATTGTGATTATCTGAATCGTGAAGAACTTTTTTGTACAGTTCTTCTGTGTATTCTTGCCACCTCTTCTTAATATCTTCTGCTTCTGTTAGGTCCATACTCTTTCTGTCCTTAATCGAGCCCATCTTTGCATGAAATGTTCCCTTGGTATCTCTAATTTTCTTGAAGAGATCTCTAGTCTTTCCCATTCTATTGTTTTCCTCTATTTCTTTGCAGTGATCGCTGAGGAAGGCTTTCTTATCTCTCCTTGCTATTCTTTGGAACTCTGCATTCAGATGCTCATATCTTTCCTTTTCTCCTTTGCTTTTCGCTTCTCTTCTTTTCACAGCTATTTGTAAGGCCTCCTCAGACAGCCATTTTGCTTTTTTGCATTTTTTTTTCTTGGGGATGGTCTTGATCCCTGCCTCCTGTACAGTGTCACGAACCTCAGTCCACAGTTCATCAGGCACTCTGTCTATCAGATTTAGCCCCTTAAATCTATTTCTCACTTCCACTGTATAGTCATAAGGGATTTGATTTAGGTCATAGCTGAATGGTCTAGTGGTTTTCCCTACTTTCTTCAATTTCAGTCTGAATTTGGCAATAAGGAGTTCATGATCTGAGCCACAGTCAGCTCCTGGTCTTGTTTTTGCTGACTGTATAGAGCTTCTCTATCTTTGGCTACAAGAATATAATCAATCTGATTTTGGTGTTGACCATCTGGTGATGTCCATGTGTAGAGTCTTCTCTTGTGCTTTGGAAGAGGGTGTTTGCTATGAGCAGTGCGTTCTCTTGGCAGAACTCTATTAGCCTTTGCCCTGCTTCATTCTGTACTCCAAGGCCAAATTTGCCTGTTACTCCAGGTGTTTCTTGACTTCCTACTTTTGCATTCTAGTCCCCTATGATGAAAAGGACATCTTTTTTGGATGTTAATTCTAAAAGATCTTATAGGTCTTCATAGAACTGGTTAACTTGAGCTTCTTCAGCCTTACTGATCGGGGCATAGACTTGGCCCGATAATGAATGGTTTGCCTTGGAAATGAACTGAGATCATTCTGTCATTTTTGAGACTACATTCAAGTACTGCGTTTTGGACTCTTTTGTTGACTATGATGGCTACTTCATTTCTTCTAAGGGATTCTTGCCCACAGTAGTAGATATAATGGTCATCTGAGTTAAATTCACCCATTCCAGTCTATTTTAGTTTGCTGATTCCTAAAATGTTGACGTTTACTCTTGCCATCTCCTGTTTGATCACATAGTGGTTACTTCAACATATGATAAGCAGTATATGTGCTCTTCCACCACCCAATGTGTTGACCTGATCAATAACCTTCTTTTTCACAACCAGTGAAGTGAATAAGACAGATTTAGTATGTCTGATGCAAAGAGAGATGGTAAAGGAAGTTAAAAGATTAGGGAGAAAGGCTTCTAAGATAAAAAAACATTTTTAAAGATAGCATATTTTTTTAAATAAAGTGTTCATGGCAGTGCAGAAGCATCTTTTGTAAGATTGGCTGCATCTGCCACTTTCAAAGAGAATTGCAGTCTAAGTACATCAAGTAAAGTGGAGGCTGCCCAGACTGTAGGTGCAATATGACCTCAATACAGTTCTAACAGTTTTAATTCTTGCTAACTCAAGCCTATCTGAAGTTGGGAAAGCTAACTGTGTCCCAGAAAGCAAAAGACTGTTTGAAGCAATGGTGAATTTATATTATGCTGAAAATAAAAGGGATGGGGTAAAATGAACCCTGTGATCTAAACCAACAAGCTTTAATAGCCTACAATATAAATCAACAGCCAGTTGTATAATGTGAGTATAAAGCCACTGGATAAGAGTTGGAAAACTGGTTACGTAGCCATAGCCAAAATGCACCGGAAATCATAGACCATTGATTTTATCTTGAAAGGCAGATTTAATTTGGATTTAAGTGTTTAAATTATATGCAATAATTTCATCCTCCACAGCTTTCTAGTTTTTGCAAATTTTTCTTGGCCTTAGTAGTAACATTCTTGATGCTGATTCTGTGCTGGTGGATGTAACTTCTATGGAAATAGAGTAGAAGATAGAGGGAAAAGCAGAACAGTTTAAAATTGTTCATCAAATTTTCAACTTTTTTTTTAAACAATAACTTGTAATTTATCAGGTATTTCCAGAGAACAAGCTGCTATGCCCAAATAGATTCTGTAGGCAAGAACCAAGAAAACTTAAAAAAGAACACACAAAACTTTACTTCTATGAGGCAGTCTTGCATTTTCAGCTTCCTTAAGCAAAGTAAACAGAATATAGCTAAACCTTCTTTGACTTGGACATGGGTAACTCAGGGTGATCATTTAGAATACCTGGAAAGTAGAGCAGTGATGTATTAGAAAAAACACAGGATCAGGAGATCTATTTATAACTAATTCTAGTTCTTGGACAAATCACTTCATCTGGGTCTCTATTTTCTCACATTTAAAATTAGGGACGGGTTTCTAAGGTTCTTCAAGAAATGAAATCCTTTATTTCTAAAGTCAACTGTGGGATTCTGCTCAAAAGCTTTGTGCTGTAGCTAAATCCATGTCCTCAGTCGCCTTAACTCTCTAGTACATTCAACACAACTGATCACTCTCTCCTCCTCAAAACACGTCATTACTTGGGTTCCAAGACTTTACACTCACCTTGTTTTTCCCTTCACTGGCATCCTCGTTTCTGTGTCCTTTGTCCTTCCTCATTTTACTGAAATCTAAATATTGGCATGTACAATCTCCTCTCCAGGCATACATCTTTCCTAGATTACTTCACTTAGTTATATGGCCAAAGCCATAAAAAGATCCCAACTATTGATAAGTCCCAGATTTACATGCACAGTCCTCATGTTTCTCCTAGGTTCCAGGCAGCCTACTTATTATCTCCATTTGAATATCCAACAGACATGTAAAAATCAATGATTTAAACAGAACTTTGATTTTCCACCACAAGCCTAATCCTTGCCAAGAATTCTAGATGTCAATAAATGACACTTCCATTTATCCTGTTTCTCAGAGGAGTCAAAGCTTTGGAGTCAGTCTTGGCTCGTCTCTTTCACTCATATTCCATGTGTTTTCCATTAGCAGATTCTTTTTGACTCTACTTTCAAAATATAATCAAAATCTAACCACCTCTCAACACTTTCAACTTGATACTATCATAGTCCAGGACACCATCACGTGTTGCCTTGAGATCGTCTCCTGACTGGTCTCCATCAGCAGCAGGGTCATCCTGATTATACTCCTCTCCTGCTCGCAAACTTGCGCTGGCCTCCCATCACACAGAGAAGGAAAGCCTGAGTCCTCACTTTGCCCTGGATGGTCCAGCCCCGGCCTCATCTGCCCTCACTGTTCACACCACGCCAGCCACATCCCTTGCTGTTTCTGAAACTCAGCACATGCTTGCCTCAGGGTCCCTCCTGCTCCTTCTTCCTGGAATGCTTTCTTCCCAGGTCTTTGCAGGGTTTGCGCTCTCACTTATTTAAATGTCCCTTCTTCAGAGAGATCTCTAGCTGTTCTGTCTAAAATGGCAGTTGCTCCCACTTCCATGACTCTCTTCCTTTATTGACTTTCTATGTCTCTAACACATTTATTTCACGCTAATATTACTGATCCGCTTTCTTGTTTACTGTTTCCCCGACTAGAATGTCATCTTCTTGAGGGCAGGACTTTGGCCGTTCTGTTCACTGCCGCATCCCTAGCAACTATAACAATGCCTGGCATTCAGTAAGAGCTAACTAAATGTTTGTCAAATGAATTATGAAAGTACTGGACTGTTTGCATATAACTTCCAGAATATTAGTGGGCACAATGTTTGATGGCTCTGTAATCTCTTCACTTCTCAGGGTGTGAACTTCCATTGCCACTCTTAGCATTTTATAACGGGCTGCTCCTCATGAACTATGGTTATAACCTACAAAAATTCCAAGGTTTCCAAGGGAAGCTAGATAAGTCAACTTTAGGGCAGTGAGATTAATTTTTATGCGTGATGCTGCATTAATAGGTCTTGACTGTGGCCATGTGGAGCTAGAATGGGAGCCAGAAGCTGGGAGCTGTAGTTTACTACTTACTACTTAGTAAGTAAATAAGTAGTAGGTTAGTAAGTAGTAGCTTACTACTCCTTTACCACCCAGCTGTGTGGTGGGTGAGGCACATGGATTCCCATCCCCTCTCTGTCTCCAGGTCTTGAAGATATTGTCCTAGGGCTTCTGGTGAGCAGAGTACCTAAATTTGTGACACCTATTTCTATCACAGCTGGGAGGATATTTTTCTTACATTTGGATTTTGGGCTGAGTGAAAGATGTTTGCTTAAAGTGATATAGTATTTGATTGGAATTCAAGAACCTTATATTTCTTCACTAGTTTTTATAGAAGATTTATTAGGCTTATACTATGCCAAGCAGTAAAATAGGAATTATAAACGAAGTGGTGTATGAGACAGTCCTTATCTTTGCCTGTAGGGAGTGAACAGTCCAGTAGACACAACAGACCTCAAACAAGCAGCTGCAAGCCAAATGACCACTAAAAAGCTTTTGTAATTCTTCAGGTCAAGCGTGATGTCAGCATGGAAGTGTATAGAGAGAAAATGAGAGAGATGTTTTGGAGGCAAAACTGATAAAGCTTGGCAGTTTTTTGGATTTAAGTAGTAGAGACGAAGTGGAAACATGGATTACTTCCTAAATCTGCTGATTGATTGAATGCAAGAAGTGAGGAAGAAGGAGGAAGTGTGGCTAACTCCTGATTTTCTGGCTTCAACAACTAGGGGAGGGAGTGGTGATATCATTTCCCAGAAGGAAACTCTGGAAGAGGAGCAGACGTGGGACAAGAGGGTGCAAGAGAGGATGAGTCCAGTTCGAGCTGAGGGGCCTGTGAAACAGTGAAGATGGAGCAGATGGGGACACAGGTCAAGACCACAGACACTGGACACAGACGTAGGGTCCATCCGCAGAGTCAGAAAATAGGACCCAGGACCAAGCCTTGAGGAAACTGCTATATTTAATATTTGGAGGGAAGAGACGGTTGAGTAAAGGTATCAAGAAGGGCCAGAGAGGAAGAAACCAAGGAGGGCGGCTAGGTCCCAGAGGTCAAAGAGAAGAGAGTGGCTGACTGTGACCACTGCTGCAGAGAGGCCAAGTGAGGTCAGGACTTCTGATTCAGTGCTATACACGTACTAGTGACCACAGAGTGGGCAGTTCCCACAGATGATGAGTTTGGAATTTCAAATGCGGTTATTTGGAGAGTTGAGTAACAGGTGAGAAAAATAAAGTGCCTAAGTTTTTAAAGTATCTTGGCTCTAAAAAAATGGTAGAACTGAGGACCCAGCAGAGGCTGGTCATTATGGGTTTATAGTGTCACCAGCCTGCCCGGTCATGTTACCTTCTGTTTTGTTTTGCCTAACAGCAAAAGTAAGATAGAGAAAAGTATGAAGAAGAAAATATGAATCAGCCATGAATGTTTGGGTGTTTTTTTTACCGTCCATCACCCTGGGTGCACGCCTGAGTTCCCACTATCATAAATTTATCCATTATCTGTCTCTGTGCCTAGTGCCATCTTGCAACCATGATGAAGAACTAATTAAAAGCTCACTAAGTGAGCAAATGTTGCTGAGGATGGAGAGAGAGAGAGAGGTCTTCCTGGTGATGTTGTTTGATCCCTGCACCTAGCGATGTCTGGAATGATACCCTGCCCTTTCGAGTTCCACAAGCCAGTAAGTTTCCCTTTTTCCTTGAGCTAGTTTGGACTGAGTTTTCAAAACGGCTTTTCCCTGATGCAAGATTTCAGCTTTTAAAAGGAGGCCCCTACTTCCTCAGTCCTCTCTATTTTGGAGATCCTTTGCATGTGAGGACAAAGAATCAAAAGAGAGGCAGATCAGGGGAATGTTTGTCAAATGGTTGACGAAAATGCTTTGGAATGATATAAAGTTTTTTTGAAAAAACACAGGATTTAAATTGTATAAAAGATTTAGTTATAATACCATTTTTATAAAAGATGATACAGTAGTTGATTTGGGTTATGAAACTATGGTTGACTCCCCTGCCCCCTTTTTTTGTTATTATTTTCTAAATTTTTCTTTTTTAAACTACCTTTTAAAAATCTATTACTTATTTTTATTTTTGGCTGTGCTGGGTCTTCGTTGCTTCACACAGGCTTCTTCTCGCTGCGGTGAGCAGGGGTTGCTCTCTCGCTATGGGCTGTGGGCATCTCATTGCAGTGGCTTCTCTCATTGCAGAGCATGGCCTCCAGAACCCATAGGCCCATGGGCTCAGTTGTCCACAACATGTGGGATTTTCCTGGATTGGGGATTGAACCCATGTCCCCTGATT
This sequence comes from Bison bison bison, assembly GCF_000754665.1. Classification (NCBI taxonomy): domain Eukaryota; kingdom Metazoa; phylum Chordata; class Mammalia; order Artiodactyla; family Bovidae; genus Bison; species Bison bison. Next base: position 1,517,494 of record NW_011495037.1, read on the forward strand.
TGGCAGCTGATTCTTAACCACTGGACCACAAGAGAAGCCCCTTTATATATTTTTCTTAATGAGCGTGTGTCACTTATATGTGTTCATCTACTTACTTACTTCTGAAATGAATTTATACTTTTGTCAAAGTAATATATACACATTTAAATGAAAACCAAATGATGCTAACAAATTTATAATAAAAAACAGCAATTACCACACCCCTCTCCACCCATCCCTGTACCCACTTCAATTTTTCCTTCTTGAGTATACTTCCATATTTCAAAATACTATGCACAGACAGATATTTTTCACTGTCATTTTTAGAAAGTATCTTTTGACATTCTATTAAATCAAAATTATGAATTAAGCTATCTTCTATAGCATCACCTTTCAGTCTCTTTCTTCCCATCCTTCTAATAGTTTTGTCACAGTTTAATTCATATCAGTAATGGCTGAAATGCACATCATTCAAAGCTAAACCAATAATGTAGCTGTGAGTATATTTCTGTTCTGAGATAATTTTTTCCTTCTTCTTGGAGTTAGTAATTATCTTGTTTTTTCACTTGTTCAGTTCAGTTCAGTCGCTCAGTCGTGTCCGACTCTTTGCAACCCCATGAACCGCAGCACGCCAGGCCTCCCTGTCCATCACCAACTCCCAGAGTCCACCCAAACCCATGTCCATCGAGTCGGTGATGCCATCCAACCATCTCATCCTCTGTCATCCCCTTCTCCTCCTGCCCTCAATATTTCTCAGCATCAGAGTCTTTTCAAATGAGTCAGCTCTTCACATGAGGTGGCCAAAGTATTGGAGTTTCAGCTTCAACATCAGTCCTTTCAATGAACACCCAGGACTGATCTCCTTTAGGATGGACTGGTTGGATCTCCTTGCAGTCCAAGGGACTTCACTTCTTTGTATCCATTTATTTCCACGTATGCATTGCAGTTTTCTGTAAAGGATCCAATGATCAGTCAAACTTTCAGCAAAAAAGTTTCTCAAAAAACAGAACATCACAGATCATCCCACCATCACTCCCACACCTCCTCTAGCCTGGAAATAATATGGCCCTTCACCCTCTTAGACAGATTCTTTCTAGGTCTGTCACATGGCTTTCATCCCCAAGAATGATGGATGACTGAGCCCCACGTCATCATCTATCTTCAGTGTGTGGATAAACACATCTTTCACTGGCTTCCTAAGAAAGAGAATGCTGTTCAGTTGCTGAGTCTCTGTGACTCCAGAGACTGCAACACACCAGTCTTCCCTGTCTGTCACCATCTCACGGAGCTTGCTCAAACTCATGTCCATTGAGTCAATGATACCATCCAACCATCTTATCCTCTGTCACCCCCGTCTCCTCCTGATTTCAATCTTTCCCAGCATCAAGGTCTCTTCTAATGAGTCAGTTCTTCGCATCAGGTGGCCAAAGTATTGGAGTTTCAGCTTCTGCATCAGTCCTTCCAATGAATATTCAGGGTTGATTTCCTTTAAGAT
>NW_011495037.1:1519264-1533042 GCF_000754665.1 Bison bison bison
GACACATCCATACATGACTACTGGAAAAACCATAGCTTTGACTATATGGACCTTTGTTGGCAAAGTAATGTCTCTGCTTTATAATATGCTGTCTAGGTTTGTCATAGCTTTTCTTCCTAGGAGCAAGCATCTTTTAATTTCATGGCTATAGTCACTATCTGCAGTGATTTTGGAGCCCAAGAAAATAAAGTCTGTCACTGTTTCCATTGTTTCCCCATCTATTTGCCATGAAGTGGCAATAGACTGGATGCCATGATTTTAGTTTTTTGAATGTTGAGCTTTAAACCAACTTTTAAACTCTCCTCTTTGACTTTTATCAAGAGGCTTTTTAGTTCCTCCTCACATTCTGCCATTAGGTTAGGGTCATCCATATATCTGAGGTTATTGATATTCCTCCTGGCAATCTTGATTCCAGCTTGTGCTTCATCCAGCCCAGCGCTCTACATGATGTACTCTGCATAGAAGTTAAATAAACAGAATGACAATATACAGCCTTGATGTACTCCTTTCCCAAGTTGAAACCAGTTCATTGTTCCATGTCTGGTTCTAACTGTTGCTTCTTGACCTGTATACAGATTTCTCAGGAGGCAGGTAAGGTGGTCTGGTATTCCCATTTCTTTCAGAATTTTCCAAAGTTTGATGTGATCCACACAGTCAAAGGCTTTAGTGTAGTCAATGGAGAAGAAGTAGTTATTTTTCTGGAATTCCCTTGCTTTCTCTATGATCCAATCAGTTCAGTTCAGTCGCTCAGTCATATCTGACTCTTTGTAACCCCATGGACTGCAGCACGCCAGGCTTCCCTGTCCATTGCCATCTCCCAGAGTTTACTCAAACTCATGTCCATTGAGTCGGTGATGCCATCCAACCATCTCATCCTCTGTCGGCCCCTGCTACTCCTGCCTTCAACCTTTCTCAGACTGACTGGCTTTTCCAATCAGTCAGTTCTTCGCATCAGGTGGACAAAGTATTGGAGTTTCAGCTTCAGCATCAGTCCTTCCAATGAATATTCAGGACTGATTTCCTTTAGGATGGACTGGTTGGATCTCCTTGCAGTCCAAGGGACTCTCGAGAGTCTTCTCCAACACCACAGTTCAAAAGCATCAATTCTTTAGCGCTCAGCTTTCTTTATAGTCCAAATCTCACATCCATACATGACTACTAGAGAAACCATAGCTTTGACTAGATGGACCTTTGTTGGTAAAGTAATGACTCTGCTTTTTAATATCCTATCTAGGTTGGTCATAACTTTTCTTCCAAGGAGTAAGCATTTTTTAATTTCATGGCTGCAGTCACCATCTGCAGTGATTTTGGAGCCCCCCAAAATAAAGTCTGTCCCTGTTTTCCCGTCTATTTGCTATGGAGTGACGGGACCAGATGCCATGAACTTTGTTTTCTGAATGTTGAGCTTTAAGCCAACTTTTGCACTCTCCTCTTTCACTTTCATCAAGAGGCTTTTTAGTTCCTCTTCACTTTCTGCCATAAGGGTGGTGTCATCTGCATATCTGAGGTTATTGATATTTGAGCTTCATCCAGCCTAGCGTTTCTCATGATGTACTCTGCATATAATTTAAATAAGCAGGGTGACAATATACAGCCTTGATGTACTCCTTTACCTATTTGGAACCAGTCTGTTGTTCTATGTCCTGTTCTAACTGTTGCTTCCTGACCTGCATATAGGTTTCTCGAGAGGCAGGTCAGGTGGTCTGGTATTCCCATCTCTTTCAGAATTTTTCAGAGTTTGTTGTGGTCCACACAGTCAAAGGCTTTGGCATAGTCAATAGAGCAGAAATAGATGTTTTTCTGGAACTGTCTTGCTTTTTTGATGGTCCAATAGATTTTGGAAATTTGATCTCTGGTTCCTCTGCCTTTTCTGAATCCAACTTGTACATCTGGAAGTTCTTGGTTCAGGTACTGTTGAAGCCTAGCTTGAAGGATTTTGAGTGTTACCTCGCTAGCATATGATATGAGAACAATTGTACTCATATCATATGCTAGCAAATGATATGAGCAAAATTGCAGTACTTTATTTTACACGCTAGTACTTTACTAGCATGTGAGATGAGTGCCATTGTGTGGTAGTCTGAACATTCTTTGTCATTGCCTTGCTTTGGGATTGGAATGAAAACTGACCTTTTCCAGCCCTGTGGTCACTGCTGAGTTTTCCAATGCTGGCATATTGAGTGCAGCACTTTCACAGCATCATCTTTCAGGATTTGAAATAGCTCAGCTCGAATTCTATCACCTCCACTAGCTTTGTTCATAGTGATGGTTCCTAAGGCCCACTTGACTTCACATTCCAGGATGTTTGGCTCTAGGTGAGTGATCACACCATCGTGATTATCTTGGTCATGAAGATCTTTTTTGTACAGTTCTTCTGTGTATTCTTGCCACCTTTTCTTAATATCTTCTGCTTCTGTTAGGTCCATGCCATTTCTGTCCTTTATTGAGCCCATCTTTGCATGCAGTGTTCCCTTGGTATCTCTAATTTTCTTGCAGAGATCTCTAGTCTTTCCCATTCTATTGTTTTCCTCTATTTCTTTGCATTGTTCACTTAAGAAGTCTTTCTTATCTATGCTTGCTATTCTTTGGAACTCTGCATTCAAATGGGTATATCTTTCCTTTTCTCCTTTGCCTTTCTCTTCTTTCTTTTCTCCACTATTTGTAAGGCCTCCCCAGGCCTTACAATGTTTTGCTTTGTTACATTTATTTTTCTAAGTTCATCTTAGTCTTCTGGAAATATATGATGGAGGTACAAAATAAGTCTACTACTCTATACATACGTGAGGCTAAGGACTCATCAGTGTTTCTTCAGAATCTCCTCAGCGTGTCCAAGTACAGTCAGTGGAAAATAAATACCACCCCCTTGTGAGACATAGTACAAAATGCTGATTTTCCAGTAATTTGCTTTGTGATGCTCAGCACTTCAGCAGGTAATGACAACAGTGCTTTGTCATCTGGGTTTGGATTCTGTGACGTGATGACCCGCCAATCTAATGATGCTGAGCTGTGTGTGGGCGGGATGCGGCCCTACAGCTCCAGTCACAGGGACTCCATGTCCCTCAGCGTGGGCTCCAGTGAAGACAGCTTTCTTTTCTGCCTCTTCCTTTCTGGTCAAAGCCCCAAAATAAGGAGTCATAATAAAGTAGGAATTGCAGAGGAGATGAGACTCTTGGCCTGTTTATAGTTGGGTTTAATTAATTATGTTTTAGATTTTCTTTTTCTATTCTGCTTTCATATTATATTAAGGTCATGGCATCCAGTCCCATCACTTCATGGCAAGTAGATGGGGAAACAATGGAAACAGTGACAGACTTTATTTTGGGGGGCTCCAAAATCACTGCAGATGGTAACTACAGCCATGAAATTAAAAGATGCTTACTTCTTGGAAGAAAAGCTATATGACCAATCTAGACAGCATATTAAAAAGCAGAGACTTTACTTTGCCTACAAAGTCTAGTCAAAATTCCCAGTAGTCATGTATGAATGTGAAAGTTGGGCTATAAAGAAGGCTGAGCACTGAAGAATTGATGCTTTTGAACTGTGGTGTTGGAGAAGACTCTTAAGAGTCCCTTGGACTGCAAGGAGATCCAGCCAATCCATCCTAAAGGAAATCAGTCCTGAATATTCATTGGAAGGACTGATGCTGAAGCTGAAACTCCAATACTTTGTCCACCTGATGTGAAGAACTGACTGATTGGAAAAGCCCCTGATGCTGAGAAAGATTGAAGGCAGGAGGAGAAGGGGCCGACAGAGGATGAGATGGTTGGATGGCATCACTGACTCGATGGACATGAGTTTGAGTAAGCTCCGGGAGTTGGTGATGGACAGGGAAGCCTGGCGTGCTGCAGTCCATGGGGTTGGGAAGAGTTGGACACAACTGAGCAACTGAACTGAACTGAACTGAAGGGCTTACGTTATATTATATTCTTATATTAAGGCCTTATCCGGTGTGTGTTGTGTGTCTCAATATATTAGAACATATTCCATTATATTAATGGAATGGATATTCTGTCAAGGCACCTGAATATGGATTCAATTCATGCTTTAGTTACCTCTTCTCTGGAGAAAGAAATACCCAAACATCAGCCATCCTCTGGAAGGATGTGTGTGGCATTTTGGAATCAAGCAGAGTGGTCTTCTTTAGAAGACATATGGCATGGCTCCCTGCAGTCACTGGTTGTGCTTGACATAATGCTACTGGGGTGCTTGAGGGTGCCTTGTGTGGGAGGAGAAAGAGCTGACCCCTGAGAGTTGCAGTCTTGGGATTCCCAGCATGGGGCCTGGCTGAGCTCCTCCACTCTCCAAGAACCAGAGAGGCCTGTGCAAGGATCTAAATAAATAGGACATCTTGGGAGAACGGGCAGTATATACACAAGAAGCAGTTTTTAACAGCAAAGTCATACGACAGTGAAAGCAATGCCCGTGGTGGAATTAATTAGATCTCTGTCTCTCTCCCCTGGGTGTGTGACCTCCCTGCCCACTGAGAATTTTCAGAAAAAGGTGGCTGGAGATAGAGTCATTTGACACCATTTTTAAACAAGTTACCCCTTCTGTATTCTTTGGGAGTGGGGGACAGTTTGGGCAGTGCCACGTAGAAGAAAGCTTTATTATGGAGATAACAGACTCCTTGCGATCAAGGCAACAGCAAAGACTATATCTGTACTGCTCCTGGAGGTTTTGTGGTAGTTCATACAAGTCATTTCCTTTGCTCCATTTATTCCTAATTTAATATCTAACACTTTAATCTTTGTCTTCCTGCTTCTGCCTTGTTTTCCTTTATTTTTGTATACTTAATCTTTACATTTAAACTCTTGTATTTTTTTATTTCAAGTATAGTTGATTTACAATGTTTTGTTAGTTTCAGGTATAAAACAAAGTGTTTCAATTAAACATATCTGTGTGTGGGCGTATAAACATATAAATTTATATGTTTAATAATTATATTAATTTATAAATTTATATTTATAAATGTATAAATATATTTATATTTTCCAGTCCTGTGGAAAATATGTACACACATATATATATAAATATATTCCTTTTCAGATTATTTTCCTTTATAGGTTAAAATTCTTATATTCTTAAATCTATTTTTATTTCTATCTTACTAATGAAAGTTTTAAATGTTTATTCATGATCTCATCATTTATTTTTTAAATCCTTCTATTTTTCTAATCTTTTGTCTTTAAGAATCTTATGATTTATTTTTGTTTTAAATTTCCATTATTTTATATTCTTAATCTAAACTGACAAGATTCTTTTCTTTCGTTAGAATTTTATCTTCTTTTTCTTCTAAATTTCTTTTTATTCTGAATTTTGAGTCAATCACTTCTTAAATGTTGACTCCATATTAACTTTAGATCTTTTCTCTTTTTTACTTCTCCTTTAAATTTTGTTGACTTCATAGTTTGTTTTTCTGGAACTTGCATCAAAGCTTGGCTATGTAGGAGCTGCCCCTGCAACCACCCTTCTGAGTCGTTGCCCTTTCAACCCTTCTAAAGAGAGCTCTTCTAAAAACCTTACTATCGATGACTCCACCTGAGTCTCCATAGGGCTTTGCTTACTGTTCGTAGATGAGGGGGCTTAACCCACCAGCCGTTGTGCGTGCGTGCATGTGTTAAGTCGCTTTAGTTGTGTGCTACTTTTTGCAACCCTATGGACTGTGGCCCACCAGGCTCCTCTGTTCATGGGATTCTCCAGGCAAGAACACTGGAGAAGGGTTGCCATACCCTCCTCCAGAGGATCTTCCAGACCCAGGGATCGAACCTGTGTCTCATGTCTCCTGCATTTGCAAGCGGGTTCTTACCACTAGTGCCACCTGGGAAGCCCCAGGAGTTATAGAGACAGTTATGAGAATATAGTGTCTCTAGGATCAAAGTATACTGGCAGCCAATAGGGCTGCTCATTCACATCTATTAAACAACAACAAGTTAAAACTGAAGACCAGGAGGCTTAGGGTGGTCATCCCAATGAAAAGTCACAATTCCTTGTTCTATTTCCAGGCTCAAGCCAGTTTTAAATCTGAAACATACTGACTGAAGAAGTAATTATAGAAGGAGTACCATGATGTTCACTAGTGTCTACTGACAGGATGCTTCCTGTCCTTCTGCAAAGAGATATGCGACCCTTTACTTTGGTGACTTTACAGTGGGAAAAGGGAAATAACCAATTTTGAAGGGTACTGGACACAGAATCTGAGCTGACAAAATACTAGGGACCTAAAGTGTCTTCACGGATGGTTGTGAGACTGGAGCCACGGAGTCTAATAAATGGAGTCCTGGCTAAAGTCTGGTTCACAGTCCCTGAGTGCACACAGCTGGCATGGTTCCGCTTGGTAGTTGGAATAACCCTAATATTGAGACCCTTGTCTGTGAAGTAAAGAGCATCACAGGGGGAAAGACCAAATGGGAGCCTCTGAATCCGTACCTCCCGCCCCAGTTAGAGAGTAAATCAGAACAATCCTGTACCCCAAGGAGAATGGCAGGGAGTAATGCCACCGCTAAAGACCTGAAAGATGCAGGGTTGGTGGTTCCGATCATATCTTCATTTAATTCCAGTCTGGCTCCTACAGAAACCAGATGAACCCTAGAGAATGACTAGACTACTGCAGGTCTGACTAAGTAGCACCAATGGCGTTCGTGAACGATTATTTTGAGAAGGCCAGGGGCCCATTCTCACAAGGATAAGTAACCTGTTCGAAGTATGGGTTTTCCTTTGCTGCCCACAAAGCCTTGGCAAGAACCATGATCGAGGGGCCGTGGGAATGCTTGATCCATAGACACAGAATCCCATACAGTGTAGCATCTAATGTGGGGACCCACTTTACAGTAACAAGATCATGGCAGATGCCTCTGCCTATGGGATTCACTGGTTGTAGCACATATTGCAACATCCAGAGGCAGCTACCTTATTTTAGAATATATAATAACCTGACCTTACATTAGGATATATAATATCCCTTATAATAGGATGCGGAAAAGGCCATCTAAGGTGTAACTCAGCTGCTGCCTTGAAGGAAACTGTGAAAGGATGGAGTCTCACCCTTCAGAGTGCAGTCGAGTTGTTAAATCAGAGACCTCTAATGTGCTGCTTCCCCAGTTGGAAGGGTTCAGTATGGAAAACAACAAAACCAGGATGGCCCTACCTACTATTCCTTCCAGGATCTCATGAGGAAATCTGTATTTCTCATCTCTGCAATCTGGGTTCTGTGTGTGGTTGGAAGTCCCAGTGCCCTAAGTGGGTGTGCTCTTCCTAGAGGACCCAGCAAGGGTACTGTTGAACCATTGCTGTGGCGGCTACAGAGCACTTTGGATTCACTGTGCTCGGGGGCTAGCCAGCAAACAGAGGCGTTGCCGTGCTGGCAGGGCTAGCTGACCCTGCTTGGTGGGCAGAGGCAGGATGCTTTTATGCAATGAGAACAGTGTCATGATCCAGTTGGGCACCTTGAGGTACTTCCTTGTCCCGTTGTAGCTGTGAGTGGACATGCACACCAACCCAAGACTGAGAAAGGTGTGGCGGTCGAGTGATCGTCACACGATCAACCTTGGGAATGAAGGTTTGGTTCCTACTATCAGATAAGCCACTAGACCTGCTGAGGGCGAAGGGAATTCAGCATAAATGGTGGAGGAGGGAGGGGCTGAGTTTCCGTTGTGGCCTGGAGATCAACTGCCAGGTCAGGAACTACAGGACATCCCACTAACCTACTTGCTCTTAGTTTCCCTGCAGAAAGAGAGGCCAATAGGAAATGCAGAGGTGTGGTTCCTGGAATCTTCATGGAGAAGCAGTGCCTCTGTGCAAGGGATGTCCCACGCAAGAAGACTGGATTGGGCTGCCATTTCCTTCTGCAGGGTATCTTCCTAGATCAGGGATCGAACCTGTGTCTCCTGTACTGGCAGACAGACTCTTTACCAATTAGTCAGCAAAACCACTTCCTCTTGTCCTTTCAGCACAGGACTCCCTTGGGTCAACTGCTGCATACTTAGCTGCACGTGCGTAGGCTAAAATGCCATGAAGCTAGCCAGAAAACAAAACAAAACAAAAAACGGGAAGCCATAAGAAGATTAATTCCAGAGTTCATAAGAGACTGGAGGATATTCAGGTTCCAGCCAGTCAGAGCGAAGAGTCCTTGCTGAACTTTGGGGCAGTTAATCAGAAACCCCAGAAAGGAGACTTCTTGGCTTTAGGGCTGACTAACCCTAGAAGAAAAGGCTATTTGAGACCTGGCCCATTTAAGCCTAAAAACAAGCCTCAGATGTTTCAGCTGACTTGACAAGTAAGTTATGTCTGTCAGAACAAAGTCACAGCTCTGTGTTAAGTCTGCATCCTTCAGGAGCAGACACCAAATGCCAAGATGAGATGAAATGTGCCAGGGTTTTATTAGGGGAAATGCCTGGAGAAGAAAATAGGAGGGGAGTTGAGGGGAAAAAATGGGAGAGTCATCAGACCTCAATGTAAATTTGACCTTGAGTGAAGGAGAGAGGGAAAGAAACTTGGGTACAGGTTTCCTGGACTGCCCTGTGGCTGGCGGAAAGGTTGATAAGGCTGTTGGGAGTCCCAGAGCCACCCTGTAAGCCCAGGCCCCAGTTGCTTTGCTTAAAAGCTGTCACCAAGGGAGGCCGCGCCTCCCGCTGCGGGCTCTCCTCACTGGGTCAGATAGACACAGAGCTCCAACTGCAGCCTGTGGGCCCTGGGACACCATTTGATGACTGAACAACAAGGCCGATGACTGATGGGATGCTCCCAGGATGTGGGAATTAAAAAAAAATTCCTGATCTTACCTTGATACTGTCAGTCCATGGGAAAGCTTCTCAGTGAGGTAGAAGTAGAAACAGGAAAGTAGGTGGAATTTTCCAGCTCCTACCTGCTGTTCAGCTCTCTACCTGAACTTCAGAACTTCCCCCCTTTTCCTTTTGTGTGGTGATTTACACAGAGACTGAGCTTCACCTGATGCCAGTGAGAGGCTTGTGGCCTCTGAGCAGGCTGAGCGAGATGCCAGTTACAGGGCGGTGCTCAGGGAAAGGCGCAGGAAACGGAGCTGTACTTTTAGAGGGAATCCTGGAAAATTGCAGGTGCTCTTGGCAGGTCCGAGGTCCATTTTCAGGTGAACTTCATTGGCTCATAAATGGTGTGACAAATAATAACTACCCTGAGAGAACCTTCTGTGCATCCTTAAGTATTAATGTTTGGCAATACACAACACTCTCCCTGAGGTTTAGCTTTGTGGTAGCTTCCTTCTTATTTAATTTAATTTTGAGGCAAGAATGACTATACTAAACTTTTTTTTTCAAGAATGGAAAAGACTAGTGATTGTCTTCCAACATCCATTCTTTCTTCCTTTTAGTACTAGAAACCACCACATAGCGTGTTAGAAACAACATGCTATGTGTTTTCCGTAGAGCCAGGTATGGCCACATGACTTCCTTACCATTGGAATATGGATAAAAAATACATGTGCAACACATCTGTTTTAAACACATCATTTTCCTGAATAGAAACACTTGCCATCCGCTTTCTGCCTTTTCCTTGGTCAGGGCCAGGGTGCAGTTGTGGAGCTGGTGAGGCCATGTGAGCAAGTGGACAAAGACCACCCCTCAGGGGACGGATGACGCCATGGGAGAGAACCACCTGCCTCCCTGTCCTCCCATGACCACTGGGCTGTCATGTGAAGAAATAAATCTCTGCCTTGCTGCAGCCACTGCATTTTTGAATTCCCTTGTTATTAGCAGTTTAGCCTTAAGTGATGATACATCAGGGTTTTTTCAAAAGTCACATATGACAATGGACTGTTTTGTGCAAACTTGTCTGAGAAACTCCCCTGTAATCCCTAACTTCCCATCTAAATGAACTGGTGAACAAACAAAATATTTTATCGAAAAGCAGGTTTTGTATTGGTTTTACGTGCTTAAATGGATAGCTGAAAACAGAAATGAACATTTATTTTAATGTGTGTTTTTTGGTATTATTTCTAGGACAGTTTTCTTATTTGTGTGTTTTTTCATTCATTTGTTTTTTTCCTCTTTTCTTTAAAAATCACTATTTTCCATACGTATGGTTCCCACACTAGGTTGTGTGCAAGAGATACAGAGAAGAAAACACACATCTTTATCCTCCTCTTAGTTGTTCTCAACTATTCTACATGAATTGTCAAAGTCAGGAAGTGTATTTTCTAATTCAGGCAAGAGGGTTGGCTTACATATAGTTGATTTTCATTTTAAACACATTAGCTTAGCGAAAGTGACTAAAATATAATATCTGATATGACAGAGCAGAAGAAATAAAATGCTTGTGAACTGATAATTGGAATTCCATTGTTCATTCCACAAACATTTATTGACTATATTGTGCTGTGAGGGTACTGGACTCTGTTTCTTTAACACTCAGGCCATAGTTTCTATGAGAAAGGCCTTTAATATATAGAAGGGAAGGGAGCTCTTCATACTTGTCTTATATAAAACTATGAATAATGGAGTTAAAGTGAAAGTGAAGTTGCTCAGTCATGTCCGACTCTTTGCAACCCCATGGACTGTAGCCCACCAGGCTCCTCCGTCCATGGGATTCTCCAGGCAAGACTACTGGAGTGGGTTGCCATTTCCTTCTCCAGGGGATCTTCCCAACCCAGGGACTGAACCCAGGTCTCCCGCATTGCAGGCAGACACTTTAACCTCTGAGCCACCAGGGAAGCCCAAATGGAGTTAAGGCTTCTTTAAACCAGCCTCTGAGGAGAGCTTTAAAAAGGTTAAAAATAGGACCACCAAAAACTGGGAGTAATGACTACTGAGCATTTGGAGGAGTTTCTAGTGACTACTAGTTCCACGATGTGAGAAACAGGGCAACTCTCACTGCCTGGAAATACACCAGAAGCCGTCTGCCCTGCCCCTGCCTAGAGATCCATGTGCAAACTGGACAAAATGAGACTCTTACCTGACAACACATATCAAAAAAAAAAAAAAAATGCATCAAAGACATAAACAGAAGAGCTAAAAATACGAAACTCATTCAAGAAAACCTTGGAGAAAGCCTTTATGACATTGGATTTAACAATGAGTTGAGGAAGGTCTGCAGGGAATGAGTGACATGTTGCGTCTGAGGTGGTATTATTGCCACAGATAAAGCTTTGCAAGTGGGGGTAGAGACAAGCGGCAGCAAAGCCTTTGGGCATTAGAGTTTCCAGAGCTGATACACAGCAACGGAGAAGACAGTGGGGCTGGTAGCAGGGGAGGCAGAGAGTGGAGACCTCACTTCAGCCTCGTGGATCCCTGCGTTACAGCCACTCTCATCATCCATGGGCGTGTAGGACCCTCGGGCAAATGACTTCCTCAGTACTCAGTTGGCAGCTTGTCCAAGTCCCAAGAGTGGATCAAATTTTCCTTTTGTGCATCTTTATCGTGGGGAGGAAATACTTGATAGATTCTCCAAGAACTCTAGAGAAAAATGACTTAAGATAAAAATAAAGAGAAAGAGCATAATAGATAAAGAAGAAAAAAATGACAGAGATTCAACGCAAGAATTATGGATGTATCTGATGAAGGAGAAAAAAAATCAAACAGAAGAAGCAATAATTAAAAACAGAAGTCTATGAAACGTTATTAAAGTAAAAAAAAAAAAAACGGATTACAAATCTCAAAAGGGGTTACGCTTAACATTCTAAAGTTATAGCAGTCCAATTTGAATTTATACCAACTTAATTTCAAAAGCATACAAAGGCTCTCTTCCTATACAGCTTGATTCTCTTCCCCCACCTTTCTGTTATTGATGTCACATCTTTCTACACTGTGTGGCCATAATCACATAGGAAATAAAAAGTGGAGGTACGAGCCAAAATTACAATAATGCCAGCTTTGGTAATTGCCCATGTGTTCACTTTTTTGAGAGATCTTGATCTCTTCAAACGGCTTTGAGTTACTGCCTGCTGTTCTTTCCTCTTAACTTGGGCTCCTGTTAGCATTTCTTATAGGCACATATAATGGTCGCATACTCCTTCAGCTTCTGTCTATCTGGGAATGTCTCATTTCTTCTTCAATTCTGATGGACAGTTTTTGTTGATATAGACAATTTCTGTTGTCTATATCAAAAGTTTTTGTTGATATAGTTTTTGTTGTCTACAGCAACAGTTTTTGTTATCTATATCCACAAAAACTAACTTTTTTTTTCCCCCAGTACTTTGACTACGTCAACCTACTGCTTTCTAGTCTCCAAGATTTCTGATGAGAAGTCAGGTGAGAGTCCTATTGGAAATCCTTTGTATGTGACGAAGCACTTCTTTTTTGTAGTTTGCAGGATTCTCTCTTTGTCCTTGGCTGTTGACAGTTTGATTATAATACATGTTAATGTGAATTTCTTTGAGTTTATCCTATTTGGACTCTGTTGAGCAAATAAAATTTATAGAGATATATCTTGTAAAAATTCGGGGCAGTTTTTATACATTATTTCTTCAAGTAATCTCTTTGTCCCTTTCCCCCTCTTTTCTTTTTGGTACTTTCACGATCTGTATGCAGGCCTTCTTGATGGTATCCCACAGGGCTTTTAGGCCCTGTTTGTTTTTCTTCTTTTTTTATTCAGAATGGATAATCTAATTGGACCTGTCTTTAATTTCAGTGATTCTTTCTCCTTCCTGGTTAAAAGCTGCTCTTGAACTCCTCCAGGGAAGTTTTTATTTTAGTTATTGTGCTTCTAACTTCAAAGTTTCTATTTGGTGTTTTTTAAGAATTTCTATCTCATTTTTGACATTCTCTATCTGATGAGATATCATTTCCATACTTTCCTCTAGTTTTTCAAACATGGTTTCCTTTGGTTCTTTTAACATATTTAAAATAGCTAATTTTAAGTATTTGTCTCTTAAGGCCAAAGTTTAAAAGTCCTTAGGAACATTTTCTATTGACTGTTTTCACCCCTGTGTATGGGCATATTTTCTTGTTTCTTTGGATTTCTCATAACTTTTTTGCTGGAAATGTATTTTAAATAATGTGAAAGCTCTGAAAAAATATTTTCTTGCTTCTTCAGGGTTTGCTGTTGTTGTTGTCATTTGTTTGCTTAAAGACTTTCCTGAACTAATTCAATAAAGTCTGTATTCTTTGTTAAAGTAGCCACTGACATCTATGTTCAGTAAGCTTTTTGGTCAGCTGATAGTTGGAGATTTTCTTAAAAAGCTAGAATCAGTGCATTCCCCAGTTTTTGCCAAGGGGTTTTCTGTGTGTGTCAAGGCATCCCTTTCATACTCAGGCAGAGAGTTGGCGATTCTGCCATAGCCTTCACATCTGCCTTGACCAGTGCCTCCAGATTAGCCAGATGTGAGTGTTTAGGGCCTTTTCATTTCCTGTCTGAGCATGGTCATGTGCACAGCTGAATACGTGCATGTGCCCTCTAGATTTTCAGGAATATACTGGAGCTTTCAGAGCCCCCTTCAGTTCAGTTCAGTCACTCAGTCGCGTCCAACTCTTTGCGACCCCATGAATTGCACACACCAGGCCTCCCTGTCCATCACCAACTCCTGGAGTTCACTCAGACTCATGTCCATTCAGTCAGTGATGCCATCCAGCCATCTCATCCTCTGTCGTCCCCTTCTCCTTCTGCCGCCAATCCCTCCCAGCATCAGAGTCTTTTCCAATGAGTCAACTCTTTGCATGAGGTGGCCAAAGTACTGGAGTTTCAGCTTTAGCATCACTCCTTCCAAAGAAATCCCAGGGCTGATCTCCTTCAGAATGGACTGGTTGGATCTCCTTGCAGTCCAAGGGACTCTCAAGAGTCTTCTCCAACACCACAGTTCAAAAGCATCAATTCTT
>NW_011495037.1:1533142-1533780 GCF_000754665.1 Bison bison bison
ACAGTCCAACTCTCACATCCATACATGATCACAGGAAAAACCATAGCCTTGACTAGACGGACCTTTGTTGGCAAAGTAATGTCTCTGCTTTTGAATATGCTATCTAGGTTGGTCATAACTTTCCTTCCAAGGAGTAAGCGTCTTTTAATTTCAGGGCTGCAGTCACCATCTGCAGTGATTTTGGAGCCCCAAAAAATAAAGTCTGATACTGTTTCCACTGTCTCCCCATCTATTTGCCATGAAGTGATGGGACCAGATGCCATGATCTTTGTTTTCTGAATGTTGGGCTTTAAGCCAACATTTCACTCTCCTCTTTCACTTTCATCAAGAGGCTTTTGAGTTCCTCTTCACTTTCTGCCATAAGGGTGGTGTCATCTGCATATCTGAGGTGATTGATATTTCTCCCGGCAATCTTGATTCCAGCTTGTGCTTCTTCCAGTCCAGCATTTCTCATGATGTACTCTGCATATAAGTTAAATAAACAGGGTAATATACAGCCTTGACATACTCCTTTTCCTATTTGGAACCAGTCTGTTGTTCCATGTCCAGTTCTAACAGTTGCTTCCTGACCTGCATACAGGTTTCTCAAGAGGCAGGTCAGGTGGTCTGGTATTCCCATCTCTTTCAGAATTGTCCAC
>NW_011495037.1:1534078-1534564 GCF_000754665.1 Bison bison bison
ATCCAGCAGATGTTGGCAATTTGATCTCTGGTTCCTCTGCCTTTTCTAAAACCAGCTTGAACATCGGTACCTAATTCCTGAATTTTTCTTTTAGGCTTTCTATTGAGCTTAATGTTTGCCTCAATTGTTTGCCCACCCAGGCAGTTGCAATGTTAAACAATTGCCTATTTTTATTGTCAACCACTGCCCCTGGGGAATGGCTGTTTGCACTGAATCAGCCCCGAGTCAGGTCAATAAAGACAGCCAGAACAGTAGTCTTCCAGGGAATCACCAGATAATTCAAATAAATGACAGTTCTCTCAGAATGAGGCTTTAAAGGAATTTAACACTTGTATGCTTCACTGATGGCTGCCAGACTGCTGGTTTTCACCATGATACCAAGTTGTTGATTTTTAAGTCTACTGCAGAACTGAGGAGAGGAAAATGAGAATAACGCAAGTTAAAATGCCACAAAGCTCACTGATTTTTTTTTTTTTTTAACTGAAA
>NW_011495037.1:1534664-1538403 GCF_000754665.1 Bison bison bison
AAATTCGGCCTTTTTTCTTGAACAAACCCTCCCTTAATGGCTGCAAGCTTTTGGCTACATTCTTGAGTTCTGAAATAGTTACTTCTGACCATGTTTCCAGTGTTCACATTGGTTTCATGGAGGAGACTTTCAGTGATCCTGGCCCTGCCTTCTTTCTGGATATCTGATTTTTGACTCTTGATCAATTTATGATGTGTTGATTAAGGTCTAAAATTTTCCCAGGAGACCCTTAGGGTCAGTTTCTTTACTGATAGTTTACAACTGGATTTATGGTCTGACTAACCTAGCTTGATTATTTCAAGAGCCTCCCTAAGAGTTTCTCCTTTGAACCCTCTGTAAACAAGATTCCTTTCACAGACCTTAGTGGTTCTAGTTGGTGACATGGCATGGACCACTTAGGCAAGTAAGGGCCCTTGAAGAGCTTGCATATGGGAGATCTATCAGACTTCCAATGCTTGCCTGCTTTCTCTTTCTCTTCCCGCACTATATTATTTTTCCTTTAAATAACAGCTTAAATGAAAGGACTCTGTGAAAGCTGGTGAATCCTTTCAAATAACCAAACTGGGAGATATTGGCAATGGTATGTACATACAGTATAATAGCATGCAGCTATAGAAAGGAACATGAAAGATATCTGTGAACTGATATGAAAAGACATCCAGGATATATTGTTAAATGAAAATGCAAGATGCAGAACTGCATATTTGGTATACTATCTTTGTTATGTAGTAAAGAGGAGAAATACAAGGGTATAGAATTGTATTTGCTTGATTTGCATAAGGAAATAATACAAAAAACCTATTTAAATGATTAACTATGGAAGTAATGGAAGAAAGACACAAATTTTCATATTGTTTTGATTTTGAAACTTACGAATATTCCCATTCAAAAAATTAAAATTTCAAAGTAAATGAAGAAAAAAGGAAAATGAAAACTAGGTCATGTGACCCAAGGGGGATAATAAAGTATTACGGAGGCCTATAATAAATACCAAGGAAAAAAAGATGGAAAAATAATTGACATGCCAAACAATAAACATAAATAGTAAAAGTAAACAGACACAGATACAAGGAAGAAGTTTCACTTGGGTGGCATTGAAAAGGCTTGGATTCTTGCTTAGCTTAGGATTTCTGAAGGGCAGCACTGACGATATTGTGGGTGGAGTATTTCTTCACTGGAGGAGACTGTCCTGGGCCTTGTAGGAAATTTAGCAGAATCGCGGGCCTCTCCCCACTAGTTACCAGTAGCAGCACCCCTGAAACATTGTGACAACCAAATATGTCTCTAAACATTGCCAAACCTCCAGGGAAGGGGGACACCAGCAGCACCCCCAGTTGTCAATGACTCCTTTAGCTGATCTGATTTAGCTGATTTTCTGAGCAACTCATGAAAACTTTTTAAAAAAATTTTCTAGTAACTGTTTTCTCGGCAGTTGATCTGTGTCCCAAAACTGCTCTTTCATGGAAATGTCAAATATTGCATATGATAGTATTTTCCAGTCCTTTAAAAATTAACATAAGCATGACTCAATCAGTATGTTATTTTGCAGCTTCTTTTTAGTGACATTAATGGTTTATCAGAACTGTTTTCCCTTTAATAAGATATTTAAATTGCTCAACCACCTGACATGATTTTATCACTTTTAAGCTTTTTGTGTGGCAGCCAATCTCTGTTTCTTCAATGATATTAGAGAAGTGGAATTAAATAATTAGATCCAGGTAGACACTTTTCAGTAGAGTTTTTAATTTAAAAATGAGGGGAGGGACAGCTCTAATGTGAAGTAGTTCTGTTACTGACCCTTTTTCTTTTTCTTTCTACTCTTTCCATTTCCTTTCTTCTCTTTTCTTTTCTATCCTTTGTTTCTTAACCTTTCCTTGCAAGTCTGGAATCCATCAAAATGCTTCAAGAAATTGTCCAGGGAATGGTAAGGCCAGTAATTAATCAGCTCCATATCTGTGCGCGATCCCCATCTGGCCATGACCTACACCCAGAGGACCTTCCTGGCTCAGTAGCTCGCAATTCTGACAGCCTGATAGCGGCAGGTCCTGCCCAGGGTAAGGAACGGAGCTTCTCCTCCCTCTCCGCATCCCAGAATCTTCTGAGAGTGGTGCGTGTGATCCTAATTATTTTTTAAATATGATTATTCCGTCTCTGAAGAAAGCAAACCCCACCTGTAATCACAGCACAACCATTGCACAAGCTTGGTGTTAAGTCCCCCGTCTTGTTCCAGAGGTCTTTTTGTTAATGTGATTAATTTCAGTTTGAGGAACTGTGAAGATCACACGGCCCAGGAGAATCACTTCGGGTTACCCCATCTCTGACCTCTGGTGAAAGGGCTTCCTCATTGGAATGGAGATACGGTTCCAAGCAGAAAAGCGAAGACTTTTTTATGGCTGCGAAGAAAAAAATTCTCTTCATTCTGAAAACACAAAAACACTGAAGGAGTCTAAAGATGGGGTATGTCCGGAGCAGAATCTTCACCCACCTCTCCCCCCTCTTCCCCAGCGCCTCCTGGGTCTTCCCAGTTCACTCGAGTGCGGCACGTAGGTGGGAACCAGGCCCACAGCACGCGGAACTCCCCCGGAAGCATCCGATAAATAGCAAACAGATGCCCAGGACGCCGAAGACCTCACCGACCAGGGCACCGCCTGGAAACGAGTTCCAGCCGGCTGTTTTCAAGTGGAAAGGCTAACCGCCGGACGGTGCCGTTCCCTGTACTTGAAACCAGTGGGTTTCGAAAGCAGGGCGTCCTCTTGCCCCAGGCAGGGTGTGGGGAGCCAGTCCGAGCTCCAGTACTGAAAGCCCATCCCTGGCAGTTGCAGAGCCAAGACACAGCTTTCTGCCTGGTCTCTTCCCGAAGTAAAGCAGCCTTCACCTGGAGACGCAGACGCCACGCTCGTTTGTCTGTTTGTTGTCCCCTCTTCCAGCCCCACTTCCCAAGCTGGGAAGAGGCTCCGGGACACCCTGGACTTTGTTTCCAACCTCGCACTTGTTGCCTGGACCGCGTGAGTCCCGAACTTATCTAGAAAGCTAATTTAGGGCCAAAAATTTGGTTCCGGAAGTTAGTTCAGACAGAGGGACTGTCTCTTGGAGGATCATCTCAGAGCGTATCCTCTAAAGTCCCGGTCCTTAAGTCGCCACCTCGGCTCCTAGCCCTAGAATCCCCAGGTTGGGGGCGGCAGGTGTGCAGCCCGAAGCATCACTACTGTCAGGGAACTGAGGGTCCTCTGTAACTGTCTCTTTTGCGACAGCACTCGGTACCACACCGGGGCACCCTCAACAAACCCCATGAATCCAGATACCCCTGTCAGAGATGCCCCCTTTCCAGTGTGGTCCGACCGCGCCGATTCTAAAAGCCTCTTCTGCGGTGTCCTTCGCTGCGGACTCCAAGAGGCGCGCGCGCTTGTTTGCGCGCGTCCGCCTCCTCCCCCGGCCCTGGCAGGGGGCGGAGGGTGGGTGGGCAGAGGACCTGGATCCGATTAGCTGGGAGGGGAAGCTGTGGTCCCAACCACTCTCTCGTGTGTCCTCGAGGAGGAGGGAGGGACGGTGCTCGAGAGGAGGGGCAGGGGTCCGATCACCGAGCGCTCAGGCCCGGGGGTCTGAACGCTCACGTCTCCCCCACCCTGGACCGCGGCCATGGGACCCCCTTCTAGCTCCGGCTTCTACGTGAGCCGCGCCGTACCCCTGCTGCTGGCGGGGCTGGCCGCCGCGCTCCTGCTGGCGCTGGCCGTGCTCGCCT
>NW_011495037.1:1538604-1569508 GCF_000754665.1 Bison bison bison
CCGGACGCCCTCTCGGCGTCGGCGTTGCGCTTCACTGGCCGCGTGAACATCACAGTGCGCTGCACCACGGCCACCGCGCGGCTGCTGCTACACAGCCTCTTCCTGGACTGTGAGAGCGCGGAGGTGCGCGGACCCCTGTCCCCGGACGCTGGAGACGCCACCGCGGGCCGGGTATCTGTAGTGGAGATGTGGTTCGCGGTGGACATGCAGTACCTGGTGCTGGAGCTCGGAGAAGCCTTGCAGCCCGGGAGCCTCTATGAGCTGCAGCTCAGCTTCTCCGGCCCAGTGAGCCAGGACACCAGGGAGGGCCTCTTCCTCAACCTCTACACGGACCAGGGTGAGCGCAGGTAAGGGCAGAGCGCGCAGGCTGCGGGTCTAGCTGCCTCGGGGTGCATCTCTTGGCCCTTCGCAAAGATCGCCAGCCCAGCCCTCACGACGTTTTCTTCTAGAGTCAGAGGGTGAGCGCCTCCTTCCTCCCATCCCTCCAGAAACTGCTCGGAATAAAAGGCTTTGGAGACTGTGGTGCTTCTTCCGGCCAGGTTTCAGCCCCCATCCTTGCCCATCCAGATTGTTCCTATCGTTGACCCTTTTAATTTTCTTGTTCTCTTCAGAGAATCCCTTTACCTGTAATTCAGGACGTTCTCTAACCCAGATTATCCTCAGGGCAATGAGTAAACCCTTTGCTACTCAAAGTTTGGTCCGCGGACCAGCTATAGGTGTACCGTCTGGGAGCTTGTTAGAAACGCAGACGCGTGGGCCCAATCTCACCCAAGGGGATATGCATTTTAACGTTGGTCCTCGGGTGATTCGCCCGCGTTAGAGTTGAAGCTAGGCGCTGGACCACCCTTGAGGCTCTTCCTCCTTAGCGTCCTTCTACGCTTTTTGTGCTCTGCCTCTGTTAACTGGAGGCGCCCTAACTGCTGCTCTTGCAACAGAGAGACACGTCCGGGCTGTTTGTGCATCGCTTTTTCTTTTTTTGCCAAGGTTCTCCCAAAACTTCAGAATCACCTTTCATTACTGCCCTCCCACCCCTGCCCGGCCCCGCGTGTCGTTTTGCTGGTGAGCAGCGGGCATCCCCTGCTCTTTCACCGCCTCTGTGTCGGCATTCAAGTAAAAACAATGACAGGGATTGCTTTTCAAATAAAAGCTCCCCTCTGAGCCTGCAAGCCCACAAAGTGTGCATGTGTGTTCTCTTTACACTCTTCTGCGATAGTGTCTCCCGCACGGAATGTTTCCAGCTTAAGAATTGCCTCTTGCCACGCTCTGGGACCCCATCACTGACCTCAAACAAGCACCAGAAACTGATTTTTTTCAAACTCATGAGCTCCTGCTTAACTCACGTACTCGGGGAACATTTGCGGTTTACACAACTGCATGTACTTTTCCCTTTATTATTAGAGAAAATGTTCTCAGATGTTCTCTGAGGGAAAGAAACCCACTAAATTACCCCCTAAATCTTCTGAACTATTTTCGAAACTTCAGGGGTTTAAAATAAATTTAACAAGCTGGCCTAGGTGGGTGTGTAATCTCTAAGTTTTGTTTTTAAGGACAGCATGCTTGATTTTTCTCTTAAAAATGCATCAGTGCTTGAGGAAAAGTTCTGAAAAGTTTCTCCTGAGGATGCGTTCCTGCACTTACGGGGCTCTGGAAACCTTTTGAAATAACTGAAAAGGGGTGCTTTTTAAGCACACCTGTCTGCCAGTGTTTTGTGCTTCAGTAAATTTTCATCTGTTCACCACTCTCTTCCTTCCTCCTGTCTTAATGAGGCTATGGCCAGGACAAACGACCCTAGCAGACACAGGAAAGGAAAGTCCCTTTTCATTTTTCTGTGGTGCTGGCAATTCTAGCGGTAACTAGAAACCATATTTTGAGAGCATTCAAATTCAAATAAGCAGAAAATTAATGAAGTCCTACAGATGTTCATAGACCTATAGGTGGGGTTCTGGAACTGTGGCATCTGAGAGGAGCAGTTGCCTGGAAGTTGTTCTCGAGTCTCTGCCTCTGAAACCAGGAAGAAGAGAATCCTGCAGTTGCACTTGAAACCAAGGTCACAAAGAACCTGAACAAAACGATGACTTGTGAGGGGGCACAGTTGGAAGCCCAATAGGCTTCAGTCTTAACTATGTGACTTGAGCTAGTCTCTTCACCTCTCTCAGTTGCCTCATTCATGTAATAGACATAATACATGTCAATCTTTAGAATGTTGTGAGAGTTGAATGGGAAGAGGGGGATCCTGACTGGTATATTACTAGTGTGTGAGATGAGTGCAATTGTGTGGTAGTTTGAGCATAGAACTGGACATGGAACAACAGACTGGTTCCAAATAGGAAAAGGAGTACGTCAAGGCTGTATATTGTCACCCTGCTTATTTAACTTATATGCAGAGTACATCATGAGAAACGCTGGACTGGAAGAAGCACAAGCTGGAATCAAGATTGCTGGCAGAAATATCAATCACCTCAGATATGCAGATGACACCACCCTTTTATGGCAGAAAGTGAAGAGGAACTAAAGAGCCTCTTGATGAAAGTGAAAGAGGAGAGTAAAAAAGTTGGCTTAAAGCTCAACATTCAGAAAACGAAGATCATGGCATCCGGTCCCATCACTTCATGGGAAATAGATGGGGAAACATTGGAAACAGTGTCAGATTTTATTTTGGGGGGCTCCAAAATCACTGCAGATAGTGACTGCAGCCATGAAATTAAAAGACGCTTACTCCTTGGAAGGAAAGTTATGACCAACCTAGATAGCATATTGAAAAGCAGAGATATTACTTTGCCAACAAAGGTCCATCTAGTCAAGGCTATGGTTTTTCCTGTGGTCATGTATGGATGTGAGAGTTGGACTGTGAAGAAGGCTGAGCGCCAAAGAATTGATGCTTTTGAACTGTGGTGTTGGAGAAGACTCTTGAGAGTCCCTTGGACTGCAAGGAGATCCAACCAGTCCATTCTGAAGGAGATTAGTCCTGGGTGATCTTTGGAAGGAGTGATGCTAAAGCTGAAACTCCAGTACTTTGGCCACCTCATGCGAAGAGTTGACTCATTGGAAAAGACTCTGATGCTGGGAGGGATTGAGGGCAGGAGGAAAAGGGGACGACAGAGGATGAGATGGCTGGATGGCATCACTGACTCGATGGACGTGAGTCTGAGTGAACTCTGGGAGTTGGTGATAGACTGGGAGGCCTGGAGTGCTGCGATTCATGGGGTTGCAAAGAGTCGGACACGACTGAGCGACTGAACTG
This sequence comes from Bison bison bison, assembly GCF_000754665.1. Lineage (NCBI taxonomy): Eukaryota > Metazoa > Chordata > Mammalia > Artiodactyla > Bovidae > Bison > Bison bison. The sequence goes on from NW_011495037.1 coordinate 1,541,846, forward strand.
AACTGAACTGACCGGTATATAAGCTATGTAGTGGTGGCCACTATCATTAGCTCGGGTATTATTATTAGGCACAATCTCCTGTTATCTAAGCATGAAACCTGCCACATTACTGATAGATAAAATTCTAAGACTATTTCTACATGTGAAAAAGTTGCCTACTGTCTTCACATTTTTCTTGGGTGTCTCTAATTCTAGCCTCAGTGATTGGGACATGTTTACTTCTGTTCCTAGATGGTCTCTTATCACAGTCCAGACAGGCTAATGTTTTTAAATAATTTTACTCAACTCTAAGGGAAGAGAGATGCGGCTTGGATCCCTAGGTCAAGAAAATCCCCTGGAGGAGGGCATGGCAACCCACTTCAGTATTCTTGCTTGGAGAATCCCATGGACAGAGGAACTTGGTGGGCTACAGTCCATGGGGTCACAAAGAGTCTGACACAACTGAAGCAGCTTAGTGAACACACACACACACACAAGGAAAGAGAGAAAGTCAATCCAGGAAGTACAAAGAGCATCACTATTTGTAAAGTTTAGGGAACGATTTTCTAGCTTCAGAAGTTGCTGGGGATGCCTTCTACTCATTCTCAGCCTTTTTCTACTTGACAGGTGACTTTACATCTCTGCCATAGGATCCATCTACTGCATGCCTTGGACATGTGCATCTTCCATGTGTGGAAGGTTGAGAGCAAGATCCAAACATTAATGTCCCTCTAAACAGGATTTCCCAAGCTTCATTTGCTGGCATCTGACTGTGTTCAGATTTTGCTGTATTCACAACACTCTGGCGGTGTGTGCTCAGTCACTTCAGTCATATCTGACTCTGTGACTCCGTGGATGGTAGCCCACCAGGCTCCTCAGTCTATGAGATTTCCCAGGCAAGAATACTGGAGTGGGTTTGCCATGCCTTCCTCCTCCAGGTGATCTTTCCCACCCAGGGATCCAACCTGTATCTTCTGCTGCATTGCAGGCAGATTCTTTACTGCTGAGCCACCAGGGAAGCCCATCTATGCCCATATTATTTGCTTAAAACGTTTCTTGATTTAAGCATAAATGTTAACTAGATTTATTGAAGCCACTCTGTATCATTATTATAGATGAAAAACCACTTGAAATTTATAGAAAGGAATGGCACAAATACAAGAAAACAGAACATTGTTAATATGTTCCACCTATTATTATTGCCTGCTGAAGGATCTGAAGGCTTTGAATAGGAAGACTGTTGTCTCTTTGTTAAAAAGGGAAACTAGAATTAGTTGTTCAAGACAAATAACACCAAGCCAATGCTTTCTCTTGACCAAATCAGAATGATTCGTAAAACTGAAAAAGGACTGACTTTATCATGTGTGAGCCTGATCTATGGAATAGTGTGTCTGAGGGTTACCAAAAATCTTTCTCCATCTATGCTTTGGGAAATCTTGCATTGCAGTGTGGTTCACAATTCAAGGTGTATCAGAAGCCCTAGAGGAGCTTGTTAAACATGCAGAATCCAGAGGTACACCCTCAAAAATGCCAGACCAGTATGATGATGTTCATAGCAACTGTTTTCACAGGAGCTATAAGGTAGAAGGAACCCAAGTATCAATTTATGGATGAAGGGAAGAAACAAAATGTGGTATATACTCACAATGAAATATTTTTCAGCCTTAAAAAGGAAGGAAATTCTGACCCATGCTACTACACAGATGAGTCCTGAGGACATTATATAAGGACCTAGAACAGTCAGATTTATAGAATCATAAAGTAGAATGGTAGTTGCTAGGGGCTGGTGTCATGGAGAGTTTTTGTTTGATGAGTATAGAATTTTAGTTTTGCAAGATGAGAATTCTGGAGACTGGTTGTAAACAATGTGAATGTACTTAACACCACTCAATGTTATACTTTAAAATGGTTAAGATGGTGAATTTTATGTGTATTTTTGACCGTTTAAAAATTTCAAAAGCAAAAAATTTCTAGAGCAGTGAGTTTTGAGTGAGGGTTTGGAAATTTGTATTTTTTAGCAATTGCTGCAGATAATCATCTTTTCATGCTTATTTGCCATCTTTATATCATTTCAGTGAAATGGCTCTTCGTGTCTTTTGTCCATTTTCTAATTGAACTGTTTTGTTTCTTTACTGTTGAGTTCTGTTATTTCTTTATATATTCTACATCTGAGTCCAATGTGAGATAGATGGCTTACAAATATCATTCTCCTAGTCTGTAGCTTGTCTCTTAATCTTCTTAGCAGGGTCTTTCAGAGAGCAAAAAGTTTTAATTTTAAAGAAGTCCAGTTTATCAAAAATGTTTAATAGAACATGCTTTTGGTGTCATGTCTAAGAATTCTTTTTTTTTAAGAGAGAGACTATTTTTTTTAAGAGAAGTTTTAGGTTTAGAACAAAATTTAGAGGGAAGTATAGAGATTCTTCATCTATCCCCTGCCCCAACACATGCATAGCCTCCCCCCGTGATCTGCTGCTGCTGCTAAGTCGCTTCAGTGGTGGCTGACTCTGTGCGACCCCATAGACGGCAGCCCACCAGGCTCCCCCGTCCCTGGGATTCTCCAGGCAAGAACACTGAAGTGGGTTGCCGTTGCCTTCTCTGTCCCCCATGATCAGGCAATCGTTAAAATGACCCTTTTTAAAAAAAAAACTAAGGTTGCATCTATAGAAATACATAGTTTACCCTAGGGTTCACTTTTGGTGGTGTGCATTCTGTATGTTTGATCCAATGTATGACATATCCATCTTTATGTTATCACACAGAGTATTTTCACTGCTCTGAAAATCCTGTTCTCTGCCTGTTCATCTTCCCACCATCCACTCTGCCCAGCAACCACAGATCTTTTCGTTGCCTTCATAGTCTTGCCTTTTCCGTATGTCACATAGTTGGAATCATACAGAATATCGGCTTTTCAGCATGGCTTGTTTCACTTAGCAATATGCATTTAAGGTTCCTCCAAGTCTTTTTATGCCGCAGCAGCTCGTTTCTTTTTAGTGCTGAATAATATTCTGTTGTCTGGATGTACCATAGTTTATTTATCCATTGACTTACAGAAGGACATCTTGTCTGCTTCCAAGTTTGGCAATCACGAAAAAAACAAAACTCTATGGCCAGGTTTTTGTGTAGACATACATTTTCAACTCCTTTAAGTAAATACCAAGGTGCATAATTGTTGGGTCACATGGTAAGCATGTGTTTAATTTTGTAAGACACTACCAAACTGTCTTCCAGAGTGGAGGTGCCATTCTGTAATCCCAACAGCAGTGAGTGAGAGTTGCTTTTGCCCCATATTCTTGTCAGCATTGGATGTGCCAGTGTTCTGGATTTTGGCCTATATTCTAATAAGTATTTCGTTTTCATTTACATTTCCCTGATGACATATGAGGTAAAGCATCCGTTCATATGCTTCTCTGTATAGTTTCTTTGGTGAGTTATCTGTTGAAGTCTTTGGCTCATTTTTTAATTGAGTTATTTGTTTCCTTTCTAAAATTTATTTTATTCAAGTATAGTTTATTTACAATGGTGTGTTAATTTCCGCAGTACAGCAAAGTGATTCAGTCACACATACATAGAATGGAGTTGTCTTCTTTTTCTTCCTTGGGTGTGGGAGGGACTGCGCTGAGAAGCTTGCAGGATCTTAGTTCCCCAACCAGGAATTGAAACGAGGCCAAGTCAGTGCAAGTGAGTCCTAACCATTTGGACCACCAGGGACTTCCCCCTTGTTTTATTATTGTTGAATTTTCAGGAGTTCTTTGTATATTGTAGATAACAGTCCTTTATCAGATGTGTCTTTTGCAAATATTTTCTGCCAGTCTGTCGCTTGTCCTCTTTTTCTCTTTATATTGCCTTTCACAGAACAGAAGTTTTTTACTTTCAGTGAAGTCCAGCTGATCAATTATTTCTTTTATGGATCTTGTACTTGGTGTAGTATCTTAAAAGTCATCACCATACCAGGGGCATTTAGACTTTCTTCTGTGTTACCTTCTAGGAGTTTTATAATTTTACATTTTACATCTAGCTCTATGAACACTGTGAGTCAGTTTTTATGAAGGGTGTAAGGCCTGAGTGTGGTTGTCTAGTAAGAGGTTTCCTTTGCTCCGTGGTTTTGTCTTTGCCTCTTTGCCAAAGATTAGTTGACTCTATTTCTGTGGGTCTATTTCTGGGCTCTCTATTTTAGAAAGCCCAGAAATATTTAGAAGTATTTCTGTTGCTACTTCTGGGCTATTTTATGCCCTTGACCTACTTGTCTGTTCTTTTGTCAGTACCACACTGTCTTGATTATTGTAGCTTTAAAGTCAGTCCTAATATCAGGTAGTGTAAATTTTACAACTTTGTTATTTTCCTTCAGCGTTGTGTTGGGTATTCTGAGGTTTTGTTTGTTTGTTTTTGCATGTCACTGTAAACCTTAGAATCAGTTTGTCCTTAACTTGCTAGGATTTGAATTGGGATTGCATTGAATCTGTAGATCAAGTTGGGAAGAAATGATATGCTGATAATATTGTCTTCAAATCCGTGAATATGAATTTGTTTAATTTGTTTAGTTCTTTTTAAAATTTCACACATCAGAGTTTTCCATTTTTTCTCTACCTAGATCTTATACGTATTTTGTTAGATTTATACCTAAGTGTTTCATTTTTAGGGGCACTAATGTAAATAGCTGGGCTTCCCTGGTGACTCTCACACAGTAGAGAATCTGCCTGCAATGCTGGAGACCCAGGTTCAGTCCCGGGGTCAGAAAGGTCCCTTGGAGAAGGGAATGCCTACTCACTCCAGTATTCTTGCTTGGAAAATTCCATGGATAGAGGAGCCTAGCAGGCTACAGTTCAGTATTCTTGCCTGGAGAATTTCATGGACAGAGGAGCCTGGTGGACTACAGTCCACAGAGACTGAATGACTTAACACTTTTACTTTTTCAGTGTAAGTGGTATTGTGTTTTTAATTTCACATTCCATTTTTTCATTGTTGGTATATAGGAAACAAATTGACTTTTGTGTATTAACCTTGCATCCTGCAAATTTTCTATAATTGCTTATTAGTTACAGGAGGTTTTTGTCAATTCTTTTGGATTTGTAGAAAACCCAGATTATGATGTAATCTGCAAATAAGAGTGTTTTATTTCTTCCTTCCCAATGAATACACCTTTTATGTCCTTTCCTTGACTCATTGCATGTGTAATGACCTCCTGTACAGTGTTGAAAAGTGGCAAGAGGAGACATCCTTGTCTTGTTCCTGATCTTAGTGGAAAGCTTCAAATTCTCACCATTAATTGTGCTGTTAGCTGTAGATTTTTAGGACTGAGTAACACTTTCACTTTATCAAGATTAGGCAGTCCCCCTCTATTCCTACTTTACTGAAAAATTTAGTCATAAATGGGTGTTGGAGTTCAGCAAATGCTTTCTTTGCATCTATAAAGTGGTGATCACGTGATTTTTCTGTCTGTTGATGTGATGAATTATACCAATAGATTTTTTTAATGTTGAAAGCAGTCTTGCATACCTGGGATAAATCTCACTTGATTGTGGAGCATAATTCTTTTTATGTTTTGTTGATCTGGTGTGCTAATATTTTGTTGAGGAGTTTTGCATCTGTGTTCAGGAGGGCCGTTGCCCTGTAGTTTTCTTTTCTTATAATGTTTTGTTCTAATTTTGGTGTTAGGGAAATGCTGGCCTCATAGAATGAGCTAAGAAGTATTCCTTCTGTTTCTTTCCTCTGAAAATGATTGTAAAAGAATTGATATTCCTTAGATGTTGGTAGAATTCACCAGTGAATCCATCTGGGCCTGATGATTTCTGTTTTGAAAGGTTATTAATTATTGATTCAATTTCTTTAATAGATATAGGCTTTCTCAGATTGTTTCTTTTTGTATGAGTTTTGGTAGATTGGTTCTTTCTAGGAATTGGTCCATTTCATCTAGATTATCAAATTTATGGGGATAAATTAGTTCATTCCTTATTATCCATTTAACGTCCATAGGATCTGCAGTGATGTCTCCTCTTTAATTTCTGATATTGGTATCAATATAATGGGATAAATATATACCATGATTATTACTCTTTTCTATTTTTTGCCCTTGTTCTTTATACTTATTTTTCTCTTCCACTGTTTTTCTGCTTTTCTTTACTATGTTGGATTTTCCAATCTATGAACATGAAATAACAGTTCATTTATTTAAATCTTTAATTTATTTCATCAGCATTTTATCATTTTCAGCATATAAATCTTATACCTGTTTTGTTAGAGTTTTGCCTAAGTATTTATTTTTACTTGAACAATTATAAACCGTATTGTACATTTAATTTTAGTTTTCATGTATCTGTTTCTCCAACATAGAAGTGCTGAGTTTTGTGTACTTATCTTATATCAGAGGACTTGGTAATCTCACTTGAAATATCTAGGAAGTTTGTTTTTTTTAATAGATTTCTTAGGATTTTCTGTGTAGATCATCGTGTCATCTGCATATAGAGGCAGTTTTATTTCTTCCATTCCAATGCATATGCCATTTCTTTTCCATTCTTATCTTACTTTGCTGGCTGAAATTTCTAGCACTATGTTGAATAAAAGTGGAAAGAGTGGAGATTCTTTTCCCTAATGTTAGGGAGAAAGTTTTTAGCCTTTTACCATTAAGTATGATTTTAGGTGGAACTTTTTGTATGTGCTCTTTATTAAGATGAAAAAGTTCCTGTTGAGTCATAGTATTTCTGGCTTGCTTTTTTTTTTTTAATCGTGAATAGGTGTTGGATTTTGTCACACGTTATCATTAGCTGTCACAGGATAGAACGTAATGGATAATGGAGCACACAGCAAAATTAGCAAAAGGGCACCTGAGGATCTCAGAGCAAGACCCTTCTTCCCTTTATGGTGAGCATGGTTGGCAGTCAATGTGGCATCTAATTTATATACTAGAAATGGCTTAGGCCAATGGGCCCTGATTGTGCAAGTTATCTTTGTGATTGATTTGAGACCTGAGGAGATGTAGAATTGTTTACATGGGATAAGGATATTGACTAGGAAACTGAAGAGGAGCCACTATGCCAGGGATCAAAGTAACTGTGTTGCAGTGAATGCTGTGGAGTGGTTGTGCAAGGCATGGTTCCAGAGGGAGCTGCAGCCAGGCTCAGAGGACTGGCCTTGCGAGCAAGAGCCCAGATGAGCACCATGCTATCAGTGAGAACTACTGGACCTTGACTGTCATGAAGGAATCGTTTACAAGTCATACCAGTCAAGAGAATGCAGTTAAACCAGTATGGTAAATCCAAGAAGTCCTCTCCTTTCAAGAGATCTCCTCTTTCTCTGCTGACATTCGGGTGTGGGAGAAAGCATCTTAGTTCTCCTGGACTTAGGAAATAAAAGATCTCTGGAAGGTAATTTGGATTTTGAATGACTATCCCTGCAAACAAGACTGTTTTGAAATCAGTAATAATGAGTAACCTATAATTGGCAAACTTGCATTTTTTTCCTCTACCAACTTTTAGTACAGGGGTTCCAGAGTATGAAGTCATAGGACAAGATTACTTTACATGTCTGAGTTTTGGTAACTAAATTTCGACAGTTAGTTCCCTTCATGTAAAATAAAGGTTTCCTCCAACATGAATGAGTAGAGCTTATAACATTTGGATTCATCCAAGCTTTCTAAACCATTCTTCTCCATAAAACAATATTTCATAACAGTTTCTTCTGACCTTTGGAAACTATTGCAGAGAATACTTATGCTAAATGCCAGTTTCTCAGCTCATGAAGCTTTACTTAGCCATCTGATAACAGGGATATTATGAAAATTGAAGTAAAAAACATATTCTTTTCTTGCCCGGTAAGTATGAGTCACTCAAATGGCCTTGGACTACAGAATGGCTAACAGGTTGTGTTTGGCTGTTTTAAAGATGTAAATTGGTCTTTTCTAAAATGTCTTTCTGAGGGCAAAATTGGCTACAGCAGTATTGAGAATATTAGGGGACCATGTTCCACTTATACCTCTTGAAGATGAACTTGGCCTTCCCTGAGACGCTTGCCCATAATCACTAATCCCAATTAATAAATATACACCTTTGGGGTCAATTTCATGGGAGTGATATTTTGCCACTACTAGTTATGAGAATTTTTAAATATGCATCTCTTCATTTACTGTGTGCAAGATTTATGTTAGGATAGGGTGGACATGAGAAGCATGGAATCTAATTCCATGAAAAGCAGTTTAAAACCATGACAGTACAAGAGCCACCTCCTTATTCGCATAAGTAGATTGAGAGGGCTTGCTGCTGCTAAGTCACTTCAGTTGTGTCCGACTCTGTGCAACCCCAGAGACGGCAGCCCACCAGGCTCCCCCGTCCCTGGGATTCTCCAGGCAAGAACACTGGAGTGAGTTGCCATTTCCTTCTCCAATGCATGAAAGTGAAAAGTGAAAGTGAAGTCACTCAGCCGTGTCCGACCCTCAGCAACCCCAAGGACTGCAGCCCACCAGGCTCCTCCATCCATGGGATTTTCCAGGCAAGAGTACTGGAGTGGGGTGCCATTGCCTTCTCCGATTCAACTGCATAAATGTAAAGATGTTAGTGGCTTTATTCAGTGATGCATAAATCAGGCAGTATCCCATCTGGCAAATAGAGAAGTGCCCACAGGAGTGCTTAAGAATGAAAGGTGTACTGGCAGAAGTGGGCAGAACAAAGTTATCCTGGCAAAGAGCTGACTGTTTACGGCAAGGTCATCTTTCTTCGGGGAACAGCTAGGGTCTATCAGACACATAACCTCACTAGAGATAAGTAGGGTAATTCCAGGTTGAATGGTTTAAAATTCCATTCCTGGGAGAGGCTGAGACTATAATTAAGTATTCAAGTCTTGGTTTGGTAATGTGGGCATAGGACAATGACTCCATTTTGGGCCTGTTATCTTGTTTTCAACAAATAAAATCTTTTAAGTTTACTGTGAAGAAAATGGCCCCCTTTTGTTTGAAAAAATCTGAAGGTCAAATCTACATTAGAAATGACAACCCTTGCATAACCTGCTCATGGCACTTTTGAGAGAATGTACCCTACATGGGCCATATACCAGTGATCTTCTCCCTGTATTCCCGTTCCAGCTTTCTTTACTATTTACATGATACATCTTTTTCTAAAGTTTTACTTTTAACCCATATGTGTCTTAATAATAAAAATGAATTTATTATCAAAACATAGTATTAGGTCCTTTTTTTTTTTAGTTCTACCAGTTTGTTGTTACCAAGCCATCTTCCTCCACCCTCTGCACGCATGCTCAGTCATGTAACCCCATGGACTGCAGCCCGCCAGGCTCCTCTGTCCATGGACTTTTCCAGGCAAGAATACTGGAGTAGATTGCCATTTCCTTCTCTTGGGTCTTAAAGTCTGACAATCTCTGCCCTATAATTGGGGTGTTTAGACTATTTGCATTTGATGTAGTTATTGAGTTGATTGGAGTTAAATCAACTATCTTGCTATTTGCTCTTTATTGTCTAAACTGTTTTTTAATTCTGTTTTTCTCTTTTTTTTGCATTAAGTAGGTTTTAGTATTCCACTTAATATTAACTCAGCTAATTAGTTATGTCCTTTTGTATGTGGTTGAGGTGGGAAGTAGGGAAAGAGGATAGCTCTAAGGTTTATAATATGTGTCCCAAACTTACCACAGGCTAAAGTCAAATGAAATTACTTCTCATATTATGTATCAATTTTAGAAGCATATCCTTTCATTTTACCCACCCTCTACTTTGGGCTATAGCTGCTACACATTTTACTTTTACATAGGTTATAAACCCCGCCATATACTGTTACTGCTTTTCCTTTAAACAATTAATTGCTTTAAGATAAATTTTTACAAAAGAAAAAAATTCTTTTTATTTACTTACATATATACCATCTGCAGGGCTCTTCATTCCTTTGTACGTTTCAGTTTCCATGCTGTATTATTTTGCTTCCATCCAGAAGACTTTACTATTTCTTCAAGTTTAGGTGTACTGGTGATACATTCTCTTGGTTTGTGTCTGTCTGAAAATGTCTTATTTTTCCTTCATTTTTGAAAGATATTTTTGCTCAGTATAGAATTCTAAATTGGCAGGTTTTTGTTTTTAATTTCTGCACTTTAAGGATGTTACTTCATTGACTTATGAATTAAATAGTTTCTGAAGAGAAGTCTAGAAACTTTAATTTTTATTCCTCTGTATAAGATTTGCTCACTGAGATAATCATATGATTTTTCTTTTTAAATTTGTTAATATGGTAAATTACACTGACTGATTGACTTTCTAATATTAAACTAACATTCTACTGCTGTGGTAAATCCCACTTGGTCTTGATGTATTATCCTTTTTATGTTTTGTTGCAGTTTACTAAAATTCTGCTTATAATTTTTTATCTTTGCTCATGAGACATGTAGACTTGTGGTTTTTTATGTTGTCTTACTTTTTTCCTTGCAATGTCTTTGTCTGGTTTTGGCATCAGAGTAACACTGGCTTCAAATAATAAATTTGGAGGTATTCCTTCTTTAATTTTCTGAAAAAATTTATGTAGGATTGGTATTATTTCTTTGTTAAATGCTTGGTTGCTTTCCACCAATGAAGCCACCTGGGCCTGGAGCTGCTTTGTGGGATGGTTTTTAACTACAAATTTGTTGTTGTTCAATGCTTAGTCATGTCCAGCTCTTCCTGACCCCACGGACTGCAGCATGCCAGGCTTCCCTGTCCTTCACCATCTCCCGGAGTTTGCTCAAACTCATGTCCATTGAGTCGGTGATGCCGTCCAACCATCTCATCCTCTGTCATCCCCTTCTCCTCCTGCCTTCAATCTTTCCCAGCATCAGGGGCTTTTCAAATGAGTCAGCTCTTCACATCAGGTGGCCAAAGTATTGGGGTTTCAGCTTCAGCATCAATCCTTCCAATGAATATTCAGGACTGTTTTCCTTTAGAATTAACTGATTTGATCTCCTTGCTGTCCAAAGGACTCTCAAGAGTCTTCTCCAGCACCACAGTTAGAAGGCATGAATTCTTCGGTGCTCAGTCTTTTTTATTGTCTATCTCTCACATCCATACAACTGAAAAAAACCATAGCTTTGACTATACAGACCTTTGTAGGCAAAGTAATGTCTCTACTTTTTAATATGCTGTCTAGTTTTGTCATTAATTTTCTTCCAAGGAGCAAGCGTCTTTTAATTTCATGGCTGCATTCACAATTGAAAATTAAGATCTTTATTTGGACAAATTAAGATGAGGATAGCATGATCAAAATCAATCATTTTGTGCAGGTATCTTATTAAAGAGTGAACTGTGAATTGAAAAAGACTCCAGTTATTTTTTATGCTAAGAAATCTGGCACAGTCCTCAGGGTATGACACACAAGAGAGAAATTGAGTAATATTAGGGAAGGATTTAAAAGTCTCAAGACAAGTGCCAGGCATATGATATGGTTGGTGTCACAGAGACAAGAGGTCACAGTTCATTATCCTATAGAGGTGTTGAACCCATGTATTTTCTGTGGCTGAGTTGTTTTCTCTGGGAGATGGTTTACTCTGCAGGGTTTTAGAGCTTGTATCTTTGAAAACAAGTGTAACTAGCATATTGAAAAAGCATACCTCATATTTCAGCAAAAATGCAGTCGTTTTTCTCTCACTCTCTCTTTACAGTTTTGTCTCTGGAGTATTATCTCCTGCCTGAATCCTCTAATATTATATATATATGAAAATGCAGGTATCCTCAGTCATGTCTGACTTGTTGTGACCCCATGAACTGTAGCCCTGCCAGGCTCCTCTGTCCATGGAATTTTCCTGGCGAGAATACTTGAGTGGATTGCCATTTCCTTCTCCAGGGGATCTTCCTGACCCAGGGATCAAACCCACATCTTTTGTGCCTTCTGTATTGCAGGTGGATTCTTTCCCACTGAGCCATTGGGGAAGCCCCACATGAATACTCTAGCAACCCATAATTGTTTACTAATTCTTAAGTAACAGAAGATCTATGCTCACTAAGTTACAAACATTATCCAGATGCAAAAAAATTTAGAAAATCCAGTCTTGGATGATACTCAAAACTCTGAACTTCAGTTACTATTAAATCTCCCTTTTTCTCTCTCCAACCTTACTTCTCGGAGCTTGGGCTAACTTCAGGATGGAAGCCTGCAGTGAGATAGAGGGCGGTGGTCCTTCCTTCCCTCCACCTCCTATTTTGAGACCCCCACTCCGACCTGAGAGCTGTTGTTTCAACCCCACCAGGTCCTGAGAGGAAGACAAGGAGAGGCAACACATGGGGCAGCTCTGACTCAAACCGGTACTCTCATTGTTTGGTCTCACTCTGGTCTAGCACAGGCCTTTTTCCCTGGAGATGTCATGTTCCCAGACTCTTCAGAGCTTTCTCACTGTTTCTTTTTCTCCTACAATTCTCTTGTCCTTGCAGGATGCTTCTTGTATTTCTCTGTTCTGATGGTCACTTGGGACTCCTTCCTCAGGCCCTAGATACACAGTACTGCATCTCCAAACTCCTCCAAGTGGCTCTATTGGACAGAACCCAGGCAGTCTTCATACTGGCTCACTGTGTGTGTCAGGAACCACAGCTCTTCCAAGGAACACTCATACATCCCTTGCCCGAGCCTGATGTGGGTGGCAAGACAACACTCTCCTAGTTTTGCCTCCAAAACAGTCGGTATAGATTCCTACCTGATAGGAGTTCAACTCCAGCCAGTGTCAATTTCAGCTTTCTCAAGAGTGAATTAGTCTCTCTCTCAGGGCTTTCCTGGTGGGTAAAGAATCCGCCTGCGATGCAGGAGACCTGGGTTCAATCCCTGGGTTGGGAACATCCCCTGGAAAAGGGAATAGCAACTCACTCCAGTATTCTTGCTTGGAGAATTCCATGGACAGAGGGGCCTGGTGAGCCGCAGTTCATGGGGTTCCAAAGAGTTGGACGTGACTGAGAAACTAACACACACACACACACACGAAGTCTCTCAGCCTTGGGAAGCACTTTCTCTGCTCTCTGAGGGATTTTTTTCTGCCTAGCTCAGGCTTAGAGAGTCGCTGCCTGAATGCAGGACGACTTGGCAGCACAATGTTCCTCCCCATCAAGGAATCTTTTCTTTGATCACTCTTGTCTGTGTTCCCTGACCCTTCTTCTGTGTCCTCAGTGGAGCTGAGAATCCCGAGATTGGCTCGGAGGCTCTTGAGGCCATTTACTTTCAAAATCTCCATAACACGGTTTGGTGCCTTTCTTTGAAATTTTACATCTATTATGTTCTGTCGTCTGGTGGAACCTTCAGTTTTAAGATCGTATTACATAAGTAATAAACAAACATGATTCATGGGCCGATCCTTGAACCACAGTCCAGTGGTGTACCATCTGTCTTTACTAAACATTCTGGTTTCTGAGTTGTTACTGTGTTTAAAAAAAAAAAAAAAATCAGGGCGGGGGAAAATGCTCCAGAGCATCTTATTTTATCTTTAACCAGCCATGCTATTTAGCACTTCTTAACTAGAGCTGTAGGCAGACAGCGTTCATGAAATAATTTGGAGTGAAATATTGTACTGAATGGGTGTGTTTTCTGTGAGAGTAGATGGATCCCCAAGGGCATTGCGTATCTTGCCTGCTAAGACTTTTTCCAGCACAAGAACGTGGTGAGTCCACAAATCTCTGGCTGTACAAGAGGGCAGGAGAGTGGCTTTGCAATACTGAGCCACTGGGAGACAAATCCTCCAAAATTAACTCTCTCCCCAGCTGACCACTGTAAACCCAGACTTCATAGGCACCATAATAGCATGGTTCAGTGAGGTTTGCAGGGAGGAGAGGGTGGTGGAGGTTCTGTTTTCTGAGACCAGGATATCCTCACAGGGTTGCTTGAATCCAAAGCAGAGAGAGAAGGGAAATAAATATCAACCTTGGGTCCTGATGTGGCATAACCAGATTGTATGTGATGCTGGCTGGCACTGACCTTTGCGTTTAAGAATTAGCCAGAATGGCTCTACGTTGTAAGGCTTTCCCCCTTTTTGTTTGTTTGTATGAAACCAGGGAGGGAAATAATTGAGTAAAACCCAAGTGTTTTTCATTTCACTTCTCTGGAGACCTTAATCACGGAATTGGAAGGACTCCCTTGATGCTTGATTTGTTAACGCAGTGACTCCCTAAGCTTGTGTCTCCTAGTCTTTTTGAACCTGCAGCTCCTTCTGGTGAGCATGAAAGTTCCCCACCTCCTTGAAGAGTCTGATTTTCTCCCTCCTCCCCACCTTGCCACCTCCTTGAGATTTGCATGTTTTGGGAAGTCATGGCAGCAGAAGAGACATTACCAAGCTGTATTTTCTATAGTTTCCATTACAAAAACAACAGGCATGTGTTGGCTTTCCAAATATATAAGCGTGTATTACATAACTGAATGTGCTTTTTCACCTTACGTTGCACTTTTCATGCTGACAGATCACCATTTGTACAAAGTATCCTGCTATTTCAGAAGGCTCATAGACCTTCTGAATGAAGGTCATGTGTGAAAGCTCCTGAGGGGGCTATTTGTCACCGTCCCAGATGGCTCAGTCATGGCCACCTCATGGGCTCTTTTTTCTCTCCCGTTGGAGTCTTTATCTCTGTTGGAATCAGTTTTAGAGCTGTAAGTGGACTTACGGACTCATCTAGTCCCATCTCTGCATTTTATAGAACTGGATGTTCAGAGCGTTTAAGCAGCTTTTCCAACATTACAGCACTACGTTTACACTGCAGGTCCTGAGCCATGACTCAGGTTGCTGAATCCCCTGCTCCATTTTTCTTTTTACTGTATTGTTCGGTACTTGAATCTTTCCCATCCTCTTTAAAGTTTATCCCATCCCCTTTAAAGATACCAACCAATACTACAAAGCAAATAAATGCCAATCTGGCATGTGGCAAACTCTACAAAAATATTTCATATTATTCTGTATATATTAATATCAAGCTTCCTTTACTTTGTAGTAACTCCAAGGCTGAGAAAATAGTTGCTGTGAACCCATATTTTTGCCAAGTTTTAAAAAATCGTACAAAGGAAAAATATATAATCCCTAATTTCTGGTAGTTTAAAATTAACTGGGGAGACAAACATGGTTTATATTAAGCTTATGGCCACCTATGATCTCTGGAACCCCCCCTTTTTTTTTTTAAATTTACAATGTTGTGTTTAATTTCTGCTGTATGGGAAAATGATGGAACCTTTTTAGATACATTTGTAATTAGTGATTTCCAACTGTCCACCCCAATCTGTAATTTATCCCTCCTTGAATTCTTCTGTAGTTCATCTATATCAAGAACAGTTTGTGAGAGTAGAAGGAATAGAGGAGAATTCACAGATCATTTATTGCTAAATTCAGTTACTAATAATATAAAGCCTCAATTAATAATGAAACAGAGATAGTGGAATTATTTTCTAGAAGGGGAAACTGAGGTTCGGCAAGGGTAAGTAACTAGTTTAGGGTTATCATTACGTAGAGCAGAGTCTTGGAACCGAAGTGGCTGCTGTCAGAGCCTCAAATCCTTTCAGCCCATGAAAGTAAGAGTGTAATAAAGTTGGAAAAAGCAAATAAAGCCAAATAGGCTTGTTGAAAATTACAGTTTTGTCACTGTGACGCTGGGAGCCCATCAAACTAGCTGATGTGAAACGTTTGAACGTGCCCCTGTTCTGTGCGCTCTTCCGAAAACTGTGTAAAGTTTCATGTGAACAGGGCCCTTTTCATGGTGGAGGAGGCATTTACAGAGGCGGATGATGGGTGGGCTGTGCTTTCAAGGTATCTGTGTTGAATTCACCTTTTATTTATCTAAAAACTGGGCTGGAACTTCCCCAGTGGGTCCATTGGTTGAAACTTTGCCCTCCAAGGCAGGGAGTGTGGGTTCCATATCTGGTTGGGGAACTAAGATCCCCCAAGCCTAATGCCCTAAAAACCAAAACACAAAAACCGTTATCATAATGTCGACTACAAAATGCACAACTGGAGAGTTGCAAGTTAAGTTTTATTGGGGGCAAAATGAGGACTGCCGCTCGGGAGACAGCACATCAGAGAGCTCTGAGAGACTGCTCCAAAGAGGCAATGGTGGAAGGTCAATATATAAGATTTTGGTGAAGGCAAAGTTCAATACAATCAAGCGCTTACTTTACAAAAGGCTTTCTGCTAGTCATGAGGAGCTGATGTCACCATGAAGGGATTTAGTGATTTTCTAGATACGAAGAGATGCAAGGATTGGGATCATGAAATCAGTTCCTGAAAATATCTAACTAAAGATCTAAACTATCATAACTAAAGCTTTGACCAAGTTAGCATACTAAAAGCAGAGACATTACTTTACCAACAAAGGTCTGTCTAGTCAAAGCTATGGTTTTTCCAGTAGTCATGTATGGATGTGAGAGTTGGACTATCAAGGAAGCTGAGGGCTGAAAAATTGATGCTTTTAAACTGTGGTGTTGGAGAAGACTCTTGACAGTCCCTTGGACTGCAAGGAGATCCAACCAGTCCATCCTAAAGGAAATCAGTCCTGAATATTCATTGGAAGGACTGATGCTGAAGCTGAAACACCAATACTTTGGCCACCTGATATGAAGAACTGACTCATTGAAAAGATCCTGATGCTGGGAGAGATTGAAGGTGTAAAGAGAAGGGGACAACAGAGGATGAGATGGTTGAATGGCATCACCATTTTGATGGACATGAGTTTGAGCAAGCTCTGGGAGTTGATGATGGACAGGGAGGCCTGGCATGCTGCAGCCCACAGGGTCGCGAAGAGTTGGACATGACTGAGTGACTGAACTGAACTGAACTGAAAGATCTGTTCCACCAGATTCCCTGGAGCACAGAGCGCCTCACTCCACCCTGAACTCCCCCCCAGTTGCTGAAGGTCAACAGCTGCAGCTGCACAGGGTTCAGTCTCCACATAGGCATTTGGCAAATGCTCTTGTTGTTCAGTCGCTAGGAGGTGCTCTTGGGAAGTGCCAATTTGTAGTCGACAGTAACAAATTCCTTAAAGACTTTAAAAATGGTCCACATTTAAAAAAAAAAAAAAAGAAGAACTGGATCTGAAGCTGGAGTGACATTAGCATGAGAGACATTAAGTCTCAGCACCTTAGGAGAAAAAAAGGAATTTAGCATCCGTAATTGTCACCTGAAAGCAATTCCCAGGTCACAGAGTCTTGGAAAATGGCCTGATGAGACTTCAGATTTCTTTGGAGGAGAAAGCACCCATGGTCTTGTCAGCCTCCAGCAGTGTTTACAGAGGGTGAAACTGGCAACCTCCATATTTCCTCAGGGTACTCTTGTTCCTAAGCTTTTCCTGGTAAATCACCAGTCCACTGTGGTATAATGTCACTTTGGAATTTTTCCATGAAGATGCAGGAAGGAGCGGTAAGGATCCGATTGTTGTTCTTGTTGTTTAGTCTCTGGGTCATGTCTGACTCTTTGTGACCCCATGGACTGCAGCACACCAGGTTTCCCTTCCTTCACCATCTCCCAGAGTTTGCTCAGATTCATGTCCACTGAGTCGGTGATACTGTCTAACCGTGGCATCCTCTGACTGATGGAGACTGATGCTGAAGCTGAAACTCCAGTAGTTTTGCCACCTGATGCAAAGAGCCAACTGATTGGAAAAAGCCCTAATGCTGGGAAAGATTGAAGGCAGAAGAAGAGGGCAGCAGAGGATGAGGGATTCGATAAATCCACCCATATGCAAATGAAAGTTGTTTTGTTCAGTTGGGATATGTCTATATTGTTTAGCACCAAGGGTATGCAAAATAAAACCTTTTAAAATTTCCAACCAGGAAAAAGAAGGAACATGTGAGAAAAAGATAAAAATATAGACATTCTTCTTCTGACTTGCACTTTGGTGGAGAATGAAAGCTAGACCATCCCCAAAGAATTAATCCTAGTTTAAAAAAATCCTTGGTTCTCAAAAGCCTGGCATTGCATATTTGTTCCTATTTTGTTTGTAAAAGGTTTTAAAGGCATATGATGTAATGAAGTAAATGTTATTTTGTGGTTGAAAATTAAAGAGTTCTTTTGTATTTTAGGTCTTACAGGAAATCTCAGGGGTAGTGAGAACTGGAATTTGTGTATATTATGGGAAGGGGAATAAGGAAGATGAGGGGAAAACGTTCCAGCTCCTTTCTTCAGATAATTTTAAGCCATAATCCATCTCTCTCTCTCTCTCTGTATATATATAAGTATATATACACATTTGCTTCCATTGGTTTAAGATAAAAATAAGTAGATTTGTCCCCCAAATGTATTTCAGGGCCCTGTTAGCATCTCACATGGAACCAACATTTGCCAGGAATGTTTTTCCTTGTTTTGATGAGCCAGCTCTGAAGGCAACTTTTAATATTACAGTCATTCATCATCCACGTTATGTGGCCCTTTCTAACATGCCAAAGCTAAGTAAGTAATGTTTTCTATCATCTTGTATCTATATGTAATTATATGTTTATATAAATATATACTTATATATTTTTATATGTGCACATATATTTGTGTATTACATGTTTTATATATATGTGTGTGTGTGTGTATTTAACTCTGTAATAGATTTTACAACAGTAGATTTTCTTGGCAGTGTATTGAGAACGTATTTTAATTATGGTATATTATAACCAGAGAGGGCGGCCACCCGGGATACGTGTCAGCACCCACATCTTGGCGATGGTAAATCCTGATCCTTTTTGTATTAGGAGCTGGGAACATTGTATTGTTTTCATACATTGGTATCCTGTCTGCCCATTAATTTGGGTTTCAGTCTTGTAATCATTCATGATAGCAAGCTAGTGGACTTAGTCTAAATCTGGTACATAGATGTGGGTTTTTTGTTAGTTTCAGGTTTTTTTTTTTTGCTGTTAGCTCACAGCACTTTTTTTTTTTTTTTCTTTTGGTTGAATTAGTATGTAACTTTAAAAAATTCTGATATTTCTCATAAAAGTTAAAATTCTTAGTTTTTGGGGGAAGCTCAGACCACCTAACAGCACTGGCCCTGCACTTCCTACATGCCAGTCTGGTTGCAGGTGAGAAGAGGCTGCCCCTGTGCTCCCCACCCCGCCCTGTTCTGCACATCAGCCTGTTCACACTGAGCACCCGGCCTGCTCAGGCCTTCCAGTTTGTGATTTCAGGTTCAGAGACCCCAGTGGGACTCCACTGAGGACCTGCCCCAAACCTGAGAGTGGCAGAATTATACCTTGTTGACCTGCCATGGAGAGGCCGGCTGGAGTAGCAAACAGCAGTGGATGGAAAGAGAAAGCAGCTCACGGGCCTGACTGACAGCTGCTCACGGATTTGCCCTCCACCCAGACCACATTATTCATGGTGCTAATTCAGAACCAAGAATCGAGTCCTTGGTGGTGATGGTTTAGTGACTAAGTTGTATGCGACTCTTGCGACCCCATGAACAGTAGTCTACCAGGCTCCTCTGTCCATGGGATTCTCCAAGCAAGAATACTGGAATGGATTGCCATTTCCTTCTCCAGGGGATCTTCCTGATCTAGGAATTGAACCCTGGTCTCCTGCATTGCAGGCAGATTCTCTACTGACGGAGCTAGGAGCGAAGCCCGACTAAGCCTTCCTAATAGATAGCTCGAAGGTAGAGAAATCCGAGCCACTGAACCGTGGGGAGAGGTTGGGAAGACGGTAGTTGAGTGGTCGTCGAACTTGGCAAGTTGTTTCAAACTGTGTTCCTTGTTGCTCATTTACAGTGATTTGGACTAAAATCAATTTCTTTAGGTCAGTCTGAGAAAGAAGATGTGAACGGAAGCAAGTGGACTGTTACCACCTTTCACACCACGCCCCACATGCCCACTTACTTAGCTGCCTTTGTCATTTGTGACTATGAGCACATCGGTAGGATCGAGAGGGGCAAGGAGGTGAGTGAGGGAGACCCTCCAGGTGCGGGACGTTTGTGCTGGCTGCGGACTGTTCGCGCACTCCTTCGCCTCGGGGGCTGCGCCTGCACCCCTCGCGGACCTCTCCTAGTTCTTCCCCCAAGCCCTGTCACTGCTCTGAGCAAAACGCTGCGGAGCGGAGCGCAGCCCTTCCCTCTGGGGCGGAGGGATTTCTATGGAAGGTTGCGCCTCACGTCCCCTAGACGCAGGTTCTGAGCCCCCTCTTCCCAGGCCCTCGCTGCCTTTCAGAGCACAGAGAGAAGAGGGCAAGGGGCCACACCAGCATCTTGAAACTCAGGTTATGTGTTGTATACCTTGCCTACTTGCTCCTGATGCCAGCTGAGGCAGCTGCTCTGGCTGAAATGCTGCAGGCAGGTTAATCACCGTCCCTATGAAGGACCAGGCCTACTGGGTATGAACACTAACCCAGAGTTGAGGAAGTAGGTGCTCTGTCCTGGAACACCTAGTTTTCACCCAGTTGTACCCTTGTTACATAATAATCCTTTGGGAAAATATCAACGTGATTGTAACAGTACTTTATGGACTGGAGAAGGCAATGGCACCCCACTCCAGTACTCTTGCCTGGAAAATCCCATGGATGGAGGATCCCTGGTAGGCTACAGTCCATGGGGTCGCTAAGAGTCGGACACGACTGAGCGACTTCACTTTCACTTTTCATTTTCGTGCATTGGAGAAGGAAATGGCAACCCACTCCAGTGTTCTTGCCTGGAGAATTCCAGGGACGGGGGAGCCTGGTGGGCTGCCGTCTATGGGGTCACACACACAGTCGGACACGACTGAAGTGACTTAACGTAACTTAACGTCACTCCCTATGCTAGAGTGTGGAGGTAGGTAGGGCCAGTGCCTTAGGCCCAGTTCTTTCTAAGCAAATGGACCTCATCAGGCTAAGGCTGTCTCCTGGGCTGGTGAACTTCCCGGCTTGTGCCTTTGGCTTGTGCAGATAAGGAAGCTGTGGATGAACCAACTCTTATCACCAGGGGAGAATTGCTCAAAATTCCTTGTCCGAAGGATGAATGAATAATCTTGCATTAGATGCAAAGGACAGCTCATTATCACCCTCAGCTGTTGGCTCCAGCCTGATTTCCCTTATTGAGTAATCACTGGTAGATCCTTGATATTCACAGATAGAACTTGGGCCAAGTCAAACATTCATGACGTGTATTGATAAATGCACTCAGACACGGTGTGGAAGCCTATGCTTTGTACCTGACATGAAGGAGTGACTGGGGCTCGCGAGCGATGGAGATGGCTGTAAGCATCCGCATCTCCGTTGGCTTGTTGCTCTCAATGCTGCTGCACAGCATGAATAATTCTTACAAACGGATGGTGTCTGTTTCTTCATGAAAGGTCACCGTGAAAAGAAAGCTGCCATGGAAGCAAAGAGAAAATGGAACATGCCTAAGAAAGTAATGGTCTTAGCCAGAAAATTGAAATTTGGGATGAGTTTATCAGTGGAATGTTGTGTTTGGCTATGACTCAGTTCTGGAAAGCTAAGGAATTCACCATATACTCTACAAGAACCAGACTGTACTCTTGGAATAGCATCCAGACTCTACAAAAAAGACTCCCTAAATAAGAGAAAAAATTTAGCAAAGTTGAAAATGTGGTTCATGCGTGGCATGAGGATAAATATAAGACACGCATAACTAAGGTTGGAAATGAGAAATGGAATATTTTCTGCTCTATCAGTAGAGAGGGATGTCATAGTCGTCAGCAATTGCAGCCTTCCAGTGTGAGCTGGTGAGCCCTGAGGGAACTCAGGAAGGAAAAGAATAGCTGTCATCTAGCAGCCATTAGATGACAGCCATTCCCTAGAGTGAGCCCCAAGGAAGCTCAGGATGTGAAATACACAGGATGTCTGCCACAGATAGCTGAGGTACATATCAAAGGAATGATTCCAGTGAGCCCAGACTCTTGCATCTTCCCATACATAGAAAGTGCTAAATTCCTTAACTTGGGATGTCTGGGGCTTTTTTCTCTAATTAACAGTAATCTTTTGATGTTCAGACTACCTGCCCTTTGTTGCAGAACTTCTATATAATCTGACTCCTCCCCTCGCCTCCTCAGAGCAGTTCTCTCTGGTTGCTTGAGATGCTGTCTCCCGGGCTTGAAGCCCTAAAAATTTCTGCCATAACTCTCAACTTTTAGGTTGCTATATTTTTTCACTCGACAGTTACGGCAGCCGTGAAGGGACGTGAACCGTCAGCTACCTGGGACCGGTACCCTGTGGTTTTCACACCTTGAGCTTCCTGGGGGCTGCTCACCATGGGGAGTGGCTACAGTCTGATGGCTGCTAGCGGCCAGGTGCTCTTTACCTTCCTGTGTTCTCTCGGGGCTCCTCAGCTCGTTCGGGAGGGCTGCAATCATTGACGACTGTAACATCTTCGTTTCCTGATACAGCAGGAAATATTCTGTTTCTCAGAAATAACATTTTGAATTTATCACACATGTGCACGTGTAAAGAGATTTTTCCTTTAGAGGTTGAGGTCTGCTGGGTCTAATCAGGACCACAAGGACACACTGGTGGGCTAGATGTGATTTTGAAGGAACTTTTTCTTCAAAATGTTCCGCACGTATTTGTGATCCTCACTGCCCTGCCCCTCCCCAACAGCTTGAAATCATCATTTGCCTCCACTGTGGCTTAGAGTGGTCATTTGTGGGAGGAGGCTTGTAAACTGGAAATTTATATACACACTTTATGACAGCCTTCCCTCCCAAAAGGCTACAGTTAATATGTGTGTATTATCCTGAATGTGGTGACTGTTGCCTTCACTCAGCAGTGTGGGCTCTGGTCTAGATATCCTCCTGGCTTTGCCTTGGAGGTGAGAGCTTGAGACAGGGCAGGTGCCGGTAGTGGAGGGGCAGGACTGAGGCCTTGGGGTGGGAGGAGGCTGGAAGAAAGGAGAGGATCCAGGCGGGAGGCTTCTAAAACATGTACCGAAGACCTCATGTCATTCAAAAGTCACAAAACACAAGACAAACTTTCCAGCAGAAATAAAAGCAAAGACAAGTGAACGTCTGGTTGGGGGACAGCGATCTGCAGATATCGTTGTGCTGCTTTTCGTTTTCTTCACATTGTCTCTTGTGTTTTGTAGACAGCTCTTTTTCAAATTAACTGCATTCACAATCAGGACGAGTATCTTAATTCCCTCCTCGCTAACTTTCATTCTAGAGTTAGGTGTTTCAGATGTGTTTTTAAGCACTGACACCAGCAATTCCATTTAAAAGTGCTCAGATGGTATTGTTGAAGGAGTACCATGATTTCAAAATAAAATGACAATGGATGGTAAAACAACATCAAATTAGTCACCGAAATAACACAAACAAGTTCAAGCACCCAAATAACAATACAGTTACGCTAAACTAACAAAACATGGCAGAGATTTCTTTCCATCTACTGCTAACACGGAAGTGTCATATACAGAGGATATAATTTGCTTGCTTCAGTAACTGTAGAAGTCATGAGACTTTTGATGAACTTTTTAAAATTGAGGAAATTAACCTTATTTCAAATTTTGAAAATAAGATGGGACTATTCATGTTTTGGGAGCTTCCCGTGTGGCACAGTGGTAAAGGATCCACCTGCAAGTTCAGGAGATGCTGGTTCAGTCCCTGGGTCTGGAAGATCCCCTGGAGTGGGAAATGGCAACCCACTCCAGTACTCTTGCCTGGGAAATCCCATGGACAGAGGAGCCTGGTGGGCTATAGCTCATGAGGTTGCAGAGAGTTGGACATGACTGAGCACACTTGCGCTCATGTTTTTTATTAACAAATCATTTTAAATTTGCATGATTCACATTTGTTTCATATTTTTATACTGTGTAACCCCTGCTAACTGCCCAACTCTGTTTTGAATCACTGGAAATATGTCCTGAAAAGGGAAGCTAGGATCCAAAGGGCCCTTTTGCTCTAATATAGAATCCATGTTTTCTGTGGGGGTAGATAGCACTCCCCAGGATTTTTTTTTTTAATTTATTTTTTATGTATTTTTGGCCATGCTGGGTCTCCGTTGCTATGCAGGCTTTTCTCTAGCTGCTGCTAGTGGGGCTGCTCTCTCGCTGTGGTGTGCGGGCTTCTCATCGCAGTGGCTTCTCTCGTCACGGAGCTCGGCCTCCAGCGCGGCTCCCAGGCACCAGAGCACAGGCTCGGTAGTTGTGGCACACGGGCTTAGTTGCTCAACAGCCTGTGGGATCTCCCTGAATCAGGGATCAAACCTGCATTGGCAGGCTGACCCTTTACCATTGAGCCACCAGGGAAGACCCCCACCCCCACCCCCTGCAACCAGGATTATTTTTGAATTATAAAAGTTTTACACATCATTGCAAAAGATTGAAATAACACACTTTCTGGAGAATCTCTGTTCCCAACTTAATGAATAGCCTCCAGGGCTTTTCTCATTGCATGGACACATGTAAACATTTTATCATGCAACTTCTTCTGAAAAGATAACCTTTGGCTCCAGAGCATCAGGAAATCCGAGCAAGCAGGCTGCCACTTTCCAAAATCACTGTACATATTGCTTTTCCTAATCACTGCTTAATTGTTTCTGTCTAGATACGCATCTGGGCCCGGAAAGATGCCATCGCAGATGGAAATGCAGATTTTGCTTTGAACATCACAGGTCCCATCTTCTCTTTTCTGGAGGATTTATTTAATATCAGTTACCCTCTTCCAAAAACAGGTGAGGTATCTTCCCTTACAATGTGTTTGATTTCCTATTATGGGTGCTCTAGGTTGAGATCAAAAGATACCTAGATGGGCCTCCAAGGACCAGTTGGCATTTTGTTGTTTTTGCTGTTTTGGAGTCAGCCCTGCTGGCTTCCCATCATTGTGTCCTACACGTTCCTAAACACACAGAGGCCTGTCTGCTCCTTCTCTGCATGGTGCCGTGTGACTAGCTGGTGCTCAGAGGGCTCCTGGCTTCAGATCCCTCCTGGGTGCTCACTGGTGGCTTACCTCCTCCAGACCTTGCCTTCTTCCTGGCTTTCTGCCCTTTCATCTCACACCAAGAGCATGCAGTGCAATGTTCTGGATCCTTTTAACCGCTTGCGTGAATTACTCCAGTTCCCTTTAGGAAGGTTTTGTTGTTTTTTTCAAAATATGTTCTTTAGCTGTGAGTCATTGGATTAGGACTTGGGGGTCCCATCAGTGAATTTTTATTGTATAAAATTGGAATCATGTGTGAACAGAATATGATCCTCAAAGGAATATGTAAACATTTTGTTTCTCGTAGATCGGTATGGAATGTCCTTAAAATTATGTGAGCTGCTCAGCTCAGAAAGTTGTTCCATGTTTTGTCTCTCTCGCTTGAGGGTATCATGTCAGTGTGTTTTGTTCCTCTGAAAGGCTATTTAGTTGAAGTCTTGAGGGAAAGTATGCTTGGCCTTTACTGGCAGACAGTGGAAGAAGGTGGGGAGTAAAAATTAGGGCGCTCCAGGCTCCCGAATGCTGCATAGACAGGGCCTCTGCCGCTCAAGCCTTCTGGCTGAGGAGGGACGGGGAGTGAAGGAATAGGGGCCAGCCATGGCCTGCTCGTGGATCCCAGAGGTTATACCCGTCATTTAGAGAGTTGGAGGCAGGGACTTCCCTGGCAGGCCAGTGGTTAAGGCTCTGAGTTTCTACTGCAGTGGGCACAGGTTCGATCCCGGGCCAGGGAACTAAGATCCTCGATTCCCACATGCCACGCAGCACAGCCAAAAAAAAAACTAGAAAAAGAAGGAAAGAAACAAAGACAGTTTGCAGCAACAGGAATCTGAGCATGGAGACCAAGTTTCTGGCACTTCTGTGGCCAGAAGATCTCAAGATGACCCTTGTCTAGGCAAGAAAATTTCTCTTTATCTTTATTTAGATAAGGAGAAGTCCAGAGTTATTCTTGATATCCTCGTCAAAACATCTCCTCCATCCAGTTAAGTCACCTCCTTATTATCTCCACCTCCACCCACTTCTTCCCCATCCCCTCATCCTCCCTAGTTCACATCACCAAAGTCTCTACCACAACTGACCTTGCTTTGACCACCGTCCCTCCTGTCTCCTCCAGTTCATCTTCCACACTGAGGCCTGAGGGATCTTTCCAAAGCAAAATCTGATCATGTTATTTCCCTGTTTAAAACTCTTCTGTGGCTTCCCAATGCCCTGGGGATAAAGTCCAAAGTTCACACCCTATCTTAACAGTGCATCTCTCGCCTACCTCTCCGGGCTTTTGACAGTTTCTCAGAGAAGAAGGGCTGCTCTAGCAGCATCTCTGTCCTCTTCTACACTTTCATTTTCTCCTCCTCTCGGTCAGGCTCTTGCACATTCAGTTTGCACATCCTGCCTTTCCTTTTACCCAACTTGTTGATTCTTATATTTCTCAACACAGTGCCTCCTCCTCCAGGAAGTCTTCCCTGACTCTTTCTCTCCCAAGCTTCCACAGCATCCTGTGCATCCCTGCATTCAAGTTCTTGAGCTGCTACATCCTAATCATCTCTGCATTAGGTCAAGGGCAAGTTGAGGGTCAGGGTCTGGACTGTCCTTTTTTAAGTACCTTCTGAGCCTGTGACTCTGCTTTTCTCAGAATTGTTGTTTAGTTGCTAAGTCACGCCTGCCTCTTTTGCAACGCCATGGACTGTAGCCCGCCAGGCTCCTCTGTCCATGGGATTCTCCAGGCAAGAATGCTGGAGTGGGTTGCCATTTCTTTCTCCAACGGATCTTTCCAACCCAGGGATCAAACCCACGTTTCCTGCATTGGCAGATAGATTCTTTACCACTGAGCCACAAGGGAAGGCCCTGTCTCAAACTAGTAAAGAGTAAGCTTTTTTTTTTTTTGGTGGGGGGAAAAATATGTTCAATGAGTTCCATAATTCCATGTAAATTCTGGCTAGATTACCAGCTCCTGGAAGTCAAGGTTATGTTGGCACTTTTTTTTTCTGTATCTTTCATAGCATCCGATCCAGTGCTGCTCTATGAGCACGCGTAGGTGGTGCTTAGTCAAAACTGCCTTTTGATGGATAGCTGATTACAATAGAGTTTCTCTATTACTGGATCTTTAAGAGAAAGATGAACTAATGTCTCCTAATTACTTTGACTTTTGGTTGAGTCATTTAAAAACAAAACAAAAAAACTGTTACAGCTGCTGGTGGAGTTGGCTGTTTAGGTTGTTATAAGCTTTAAAAGAAAAAGTGACATCATGATGCTTTTAGGAGTAAGTATAGGTGTTTAAGATTTGCAAACTTATAAAATAGCAACTTCCCTTTTAAGTTTTTATTTTTTCTTAACTTGTAACCATCTGCTAAAGCTGAAACTCTAGTACTTTGGCCACCTCATGCGAAGAGTTGACTCATTGGAAAAGACTCTGATGCTGGGAGAGATTGGGGGCAGGAGGAGAAGGGGACGACAGAGGATGAGATGGCTGGATGGCACCACTGACTCAATGGATGTGAGTCTGAGTGAACTCCGGGAGTTGGTGATAGACAGGGAGGCCTGGCGTGCTGCGATTCATGGGGTCGCAAAGTCGGACACGACTGAGCAACTGATCTGATCTGATCTGAACCATAGCAGGCTAATGATATATATTGTACATCTCAGCAAAGTTTGTATTTTTGAAGCAATAAAACTCAGTTCAGTTCAGTTCAGTCGCTCAGTCCTGTCCAACTCTTTGCGACCCAATAATTGCAGCACGTCAGGCCTCCCTGTCCATCACCAACTCCCGGAGTTCACTCAGACTCACGTTCATTGAGTCAGTGATGCCATCCAGCCATCTCATCCTCTGTCGTCCCCTTCTCCTCCTGCCCCCAATCCCTCCCAGCATCAGAGTCTTTTCCAATGAGTCAACTCTTCGCATGAGGTG
>NW_011495037.1:1569608-1582059 GCF_000754665.1 Bison bison bison
CCAGGGCTGATCTCCTTCAGAATGGACTGGTTGGATCTCCTTGCAGTCCAAGGGACTCTCAAGAGTCTTCTCCAACACCACAGTTCAAAAGCATCAATTCTTTGGCGTTCAGCCTTCTTCACACTCCAACTCTTACATCCATACATGACCACAGGAAAAACCATAGCCTTGACTAGACGGACCTTTGTTGGCAAAGTAATGTCTCTGCTTTTGAATATGCTATCTGGGTTGGTCATAACTTTCCTTCCAAGGAGTAAGCGTCTTTTAATTTCATGGCTGCAGTCACCATCTGCAGTGATTTTGGAGGCCAAAAATATAAAGTCTGATACTGTTCCCACTGTTTCCCCATCTATTTCCCATGAAGTGATGGGACCGGATGCCATGATCTTCGTTTTCTGAATGTTGAGCTTTAAGCCAACTTTTTCACTCTCCACTTTCACTTTCATCAAGAGGCTTTTGAGTTCCTCTTCACTTTCTGCCATAAGGGTGGTGTCATCTGCCTATCTGAGGTTATTGATATTTCTCCCGGCAATCTTGATTCCAGTTTGTGTTTCTTCCAGTCCAGCGTTCCTCATGATGTACTCTGCATATAAGTTAAATAAGCAGGGTGACAATACATAGCCTTGACATACTCCTTTTCCTATTTGGAACCAGTCTGTTGTTCCATGTCCAGTTGGAACTGTTGCTTCCTGACCTGAATACAGATTTCTCAAGAGGCAGGTCAGGTGATCTGGTTCCCATCTCTTTCAGAATTTTCCACAGTTTATTGTGATCCATGCAGTCAAAGGCTTTGGCATAGTCAATAAAGCAGAAATAGATGTTTTTCTGGAACTCTCTTGCTTTTTCGATGATCCAGCAGATGTTGGCAATTTGATCTCTGGTTTCTCTGCCTTTTCTAAAACCAGCTTAAACATTAGGAAGTTCACGGTTCACATATTGCTGAAGCCTGGCTTGGAGAATTTTGAGCATTACTTTACTAGCGTGTGAGATGAGTGCAATTGTGCAGTAGTTGAGCATTCTTTGGCATTGCCTTTCTTTGGGATTGGAATGAAAATTGACCTTTTCCAGTCCTGTGGCCACTGCTGAGTTTTCCAAATTTGCTGGCATATTGAGTGCAGAACTTTCACAACATCATCTTTCAGGATTTGAATAGCTCAACTGGAATTCCATCACCTCCACTAGCTTTGTTCGTAGTGATGCTTTCTAAGGCCCACTTGACTTCACATTCCAGGATGTCTGGCTCTAGGTCAGTGATCACACCATCATGATTATCTGGGTCGTGAAGATCTTTTTTGTACAGTTCTTCTGTGTATTCTTGCCACCTCTTCTTAATTTCTTCTGCTTCTGTTAGGTCCATACCATTTCTGTCCTTTATCGAGCCGATCTTTGCATGAAATGTTCCTTTGATATCTCTAATTTTCTTGAAGAGATCTCTAGTCTTTCCCATTCTGTTGTTTTCCTCTATTTCTTTGCATTGATCGCTGAGGAAGGCTTTCTTATCTCTTCTTGCTATTCTTTGGAACTCTGCATTCAGATGCTTATATCTTTCCTTTTCTCCTTTGCTTTTCGCTTCTCTTCTTTTCACAGCTATTTGTAAGGCCGCCCCAGACAGCCATTTTGCGTTTTTGCATTTCTTTTCCATGGAGATGGTCTTGATCCCTGTCTCCTGTACAATGTCACGAACCTCATTCCATAGTTCATCAGGCACTCTATCTATCAGATCTAGGCCCTTAAATCTATTTCTCACTTCCACTGTATAATCATCAGGGATTTGATTTAGGTCATACCTGAATGGTCTAGTGGTTTTCCCTACTTTCTTCAATTTAAGTCTGAATTTGGTAATAAGGAGTTCATGATTTGAGCCACAGTCAGCTCCTGGTCTTATTTTTGTTGACTGTATAGAGCTTCTCCATCTTTGGCTGCCAAGAATATAATCAATCTGATTTTGGTGTTGACCATCTGGTGATGTCCATGTGTAGAGTCTTCTCTTATAAAACTCAAGTTGTCTATAAATCATAAAGTGGTGACATAATTACCATAATTAGTGAGACTCTACTGAGTAAATGAAAATCACCTACTACTTTTCTAGGTGCTCTCTGAATGCAGAAGCAGTAGATGGTAGAGGCTCTGTTCAGGTAGCTGAGTTCGGCAGATAGCATCTACATGTTAAAGACAGAAGCAAACAAATTGCGAAGGAGGAGACAGCACTGACTCATAAAGTCAGCATGAAGTCTCAGCAGAAAGAGGACTGTGTGGCAGAAACCAACATAGTATTGTAAAGCAATTGTCCTTCAATTACAAATACGTAAATTTTAAAGAAACAGTTAAACAAAAAAGAAAGGACAGTAAGTGGTAATGGGAGTAGCCCAAATATATAAAGAACACCTACAGATAAATAAGAAAAATACAATAGGAAAAAAACAAGTAAAAGATATATGAATAGATGTTATACAGAAAAGGAAACACATGTGGCTAACAAACTTTTGAAGAAATATTTAACCTCATTAAGCAGTCTGAGAAATGAGTACCCAAGATCACAGTGACAACCTATTCAGTTGTCAAAGAGTAGACATTCTCACAAATACAAGTGTTAGAAAGTGACACTGTTGAAAGGAGTATCAGTTGTTACAACTTAAAAACCTGTTTGTTGTCTTACAATGTTCATCATCAGAATACCTTAAAACCCAGAAATTCCATTCCTAGATATATCTTCAAGAGGAATTTGAGCACATACATGCCAGAAGACATGTGCAAGAATGTTTGAAGCTACACTTTTCATACTAGTGTCAAACCCAAAGCAGCCAAAGTGGTCACTGATAGAATGGATATGGGTCATTCACACGATGGAAAACTATCCAGTAGAATGGGAAACCCAGACTGAGGCAACTAAGTATGTCAAAAGATAATGGAGCATTACCTGTTGAGGATATGTAATGACCTGAATGTTTCTTACTATACACTGTCAGCTTCAACCAAGTGTAAACTCAACTAAATTACTGAGCGTAGCATAGCGAAAGCATTCATGAGGTAAATGTAACATGGACTATAGCGATGATATTTCTTTCACTAGCAAAGGAAAATTTCAAAACTTGTATCGTTCTAGTGTTAGAAGTAACAAATGATCACACTGTAAAAAATTTGGAAAGATAGGGAAAGCACAAAAAAGAGAAGCAAAATCGCTTGGAATGCTGCCATGCAGAGATGACCGTGGGTAACATTTTGATGTCTAGTTCTTTGTCTCAATTTCCATCTTTCTCTGTATTTGCTTCTTTGTTTTTAACAAAAATGACACCATGGAATTGATATTGTTCTTTGATTAAAAAAAATTAACAATATAAAGCAATATGATCCAGGTAACCGTTCTTTTTTATTGTCATTTTAACTCATAGGCTGCCTACATATCAATTTGACAAAATAATTTATTTAATCTTCAGTGGTTGAAAATTTGGACTGATTTTTCCTTTCCTGAGGGGGAGGGGGCTGCTTTTAAAACATGAAAGAAAACATAAGGATGTGTTTACAAATATCCATGCTATTTGGCTTAGTAGAAATTGCAAAATTTGAAAGGTTAGGAACATTTTTAAAAGTTACGAAGCATTTTGCTGGACTGCTCCAGAAAAATTACCAGTTCACACCCTCATCAATAGGCTATGTGTCAGTTTTCCTATACCTAATTGTAAATTCTAGCCAATACTAATTATTACATTTGAAAATGTATTTCATACATTTGAAAGCTTGTTATATCATTGTTTTAATTGTTGCTTTTGATACTAATGAAGCTGAGAATTTTAAATAAGATTTTTGGGTGTTTGAATTATTTCTTTATTGAATTGTTCACGTTTTTCCTTTTTGATTCATCAAAGTTCTTTAAGTATTGAAAAAATATTTTCTAGTTGTGATATAGGCTGCAAATATTTACCCCAGTCTGTATTTTGCCTTTCAAATTTGTTTGTGGTGTTTTTTTGGTGCACTAAAATATTTAATTTTAAATAGACTTAATTTTTTAGAACAGTTTATGAAAAAAGTGTGCCCAGAGTGTGAAGAGTCCTCATATATCTCCTCTCCCTCCCCTTCCCCCCACCCCTAGTTTCTCCTCTTGTTAACATCGTACATTGGTGTGGATTTTTAAAAATTACAATTGATGAATCAGTACTGATACATTTTTATAACTAAAGTCCATAGCTTACATTAGGGTTCACTCTTTGTGGTGTTGTACAGTTCTGTGAATTTCAAAATGTATATAGTAACGAGGGCTTCCCCCGTGACTCAGCAGTAAAGAATCCTCTTGCAGTGCAGGAGACACAGGGGACATGGGTTTGTTTGATCCCTGGGTTGGGAAGATCCTCTGGAGGAGGGCGGCAACCCACTCCAGTGTTCTTACCTGAAGACTCCGTGGACAGAGGAGCCTGGTGGGCTACAGTCCAGTGGGTCACAAAGAGTCAGGCCTGATTGAAGTGACTGAGCGCATAGTAATGACATATGTCTACCGTCACAGTATCAGACGATAGTTTCACTGTCTTAAAAATCCCCTGTGCTCTACCTGCTCATCCCCTCTTTTCCCCCAATCCCTGACAGCCACTGATCTTTGTACTGTCTATATAATTTTGCCTTTTCCATAATGTTATGTACTAACTGGAATCATACCATGTGTAACTTTTTCTTTTTGGCTTCTTTCACTTAGTGGGCTTCCCTGGTGGCTCAGCTGGTAAAGAATCTGTCTGCAATGCAGGAGACCTGAATTTGACCCCTGGGTTGGGAAGATCACCTGAAAGAGGGCATGACAACTCACTCCAGTGTTCTTGCCTGGAGAATCCCCATGGACTATGAGGTTGCAAAGAGTCTGAGACGACTGAGCGACTTTCACTTTTCTTTCACTTAGTAACATTAAGTTTTATCCATGTCCTTTCATAACTTAATAGCTCATTTCTTTTTATCACTAAATAGTACTCTGTTGTATGGCTGTACTGAACTGAACTGAACTGAAGTCGCTCAGTCGTGTCCGACTCTTTGCAACCCCTATGGACTGTAGCCTACCAGGCTCCTCTGTCCATGGGATTTTCCAGCCAAGAGTACTGGAGTGGGTTGCCATTTCCAGTTTATTTATCCATTCACCTATTAAAAGACATCTTGATTATGTCCAAGTTTTGGCAGTTATGATTGAAGCTGCTATAAACATTCACGTGCGTGTTGCTGACTTCAGTTGTGAACTCATTTGGGTAAATCCTTAGGAGCTCAATTGCTAGACTGTATAGCCAACCTATGTTCAGCTTTATAAGAAACTGCCGAATTGTCTTCTGAAGTGGCTGTACCATTTTGCATTCTCACCAGCAACGGATGAGTGTTTTTATTGTTCCACATCTTCTCCAACATCGATGTTTTGTTTTGAACTGGTGTGTCATGGTATCTCGTTGTTTTAATTTGCAATTTCCTAATGACATGGAGAAGGCAATGGCACCCCACTCCAGTACTCTTGCCTGGAAAATCCCATGGACGGAGGAGCCTGGTGAGCTGCAGTCCATGGGGTCGCTGGGAGTTGGACACGACTGAGCAACTTCACTTTCACTTTTCACTTTCATGCATTGGAGAAGGAAATGGCAACCCACTCCAGTGTTCTTGCCCGGAGAATCCCAGGGACGGTGGAGCCTGGTGGGCTGCCGTCTCTGGGGTCGCACAGAGTCGGACACGACTGAAGCGACTTAGCAGCAGCAGTGACATATGGTGTTGAGCATATCTTCATCTGTTCATTTGCCATTTGTGTGTCTCTTTAGTGAAGTGTCTCTTTAGTGAACTATCTCTTTAGATCTTTTGCTAATTCTGTAAAGTTTTTCTCTTATTTTTGAGTTTCAAGTGTTCTTTGTATATTTTGGATATAGGTCCTTAATCAAAACTATTTAATTTTCATACAAAGCAATTTGTTTTCTGACTCTGTCTTCTCTATGTCTTTAATGCCTTTCTCCTGCCCCTTAAGTTATAGATATTCACTTGCATTTTATTTCAGTAATTTTATGATTTCATTTTGAGATGTTGTATCTGGAACTCTCAAACCTTTAGAAAGAGATGATTCATTTTCCCTCCATTTAAATCCACTTAGATATAATTGCTTTGCCTACTTTTGACAACCGTGCAATGGAAAACTGGGGACTCTTGATATTTGACGAGTCGTTATTGTTGCTGCAACCAAATGATAAACTAACAGAAAAAAAGATCATGATCTCCTATATTGTCTCCCACGAAATCGGACATCAGGCATGTGGTAAAATGTTCTTTCTTATTTCACACGAGAATATTCTCCAGCTTCTGTACCAAAAGCAGCAAAAACTCCTCAAACTATACCATACACCAAATTTTAAAAAATAACTTGAAAAGTGGTCCAGTGAGTGAAAACAAGGAAGGATCTATGTAATCAGATCCTGGGTGGATTTGAACTTTTGGTGATAGATCATGGTGATAAGAAATCTCAGAACAGTAGCAGGTCGTATATTCAAAGGGTAATTGTGTGCCACAAAGTTCTCTTCAGGAAAAGTAAACCAAGCAGACCTGTGATCATCTGCTTTTCATTCCATCTTAAAATAGAGATATTCAAAGGAGTCACTAGAAGATATCCCATTTCATCAGTAGATTGTCACAAACTTTTTTTTTTTTTGCAAGAAGTTACAAGTTAAAGGGTTATAGTCAATATACTAGTATCACTGAGGTGACAGTCACCTAAACTGTGAAATTATCTTCTTGTTATATGGACCCCTAAGAAGTTTTGGAGAGGAGTGATTTCCTGTGATTAAATTATACCCTGTTACACAGTCAACACATATTTTCACAAGTCTTGATCATCACTCACAGTGTCATTTTTTATTATAGCCTAAGTGACACATTGTTTTGGAAAATAGGGTGCTAACTATTAGTACATCACAGCTATTATAAGAATTTGGTTAAAAACCAGGGTGTGGATTTGTTGGTTTTGGAAATTATTGTGTTTATCTTTCCTGATTCTATTCATCATCATTTGACACTTTCCTTCTGTTAAGCTCAAACAGAAAATAATTATAACTGGACCACTTTGCAGAAACAAATACTTGAGTGATCCTTACATGGTGCAGATCAAATCATGTCCTTAAAACATAATCAACTGCTTACAGCAAAATTCTGATGTAGTCTGTTTAGAGTATGAGATGCTGTCATTCAGTAGGTGTTAAGTGAACATTCAGGCCTTCTACTTTGACTTAACTTTGGAGTAAAGTGGACAATTTAAGAAATGCTATTCTAGCTTACTTTATTTCTCAGCATCACAGTTTTAAAGCAAAAATTGCTTCCAGTAATTGGATGTGAAATTTTACAGAAAAAAACGAATGACTTCATGTTATTAATAAAACAACAACATGATTTTGGAGTCCTGTTTTCAAGTTTTATCACTGATAGCAAATTACATTTAATTTTGTCTTTGACCTTACATTTATTTAACATGTAATTACAATAAATATTACTTAAATTGAAGTTAAGATTGTTCTTTTCATCCCCAACTCCAAAAGTGGTTTGGAAACTTGGTTACCATGAATTGGTGGAATAATATCTGGCTCAATGAAGGTTTTGCATCTTATTTTGAATTTGGGATAATTAACCACTTCAATCCTAAACTCCCAATGGTAAGTATGTCTGTTAAATTAATTTATAATTTTTCTTCTAATTATAATAGTAGTTAATTTTCATTGTTGAAAGTGTGTAAAATACAGAAAAATATAGAGATAATAAATTATCTGTAATATCAGAGATGCTCAATGTTGTCTTTTTGATTTGTTTTCTTTTGTCAGGCTTTTATTATTGTAAATATTCCTAGAAGAGAAAATTACACAGAAATGTGTAATGCCCTTTCTGCTTCATACTATATCAAGAGCTTTTCCACAGGTCATTAGATCATCCTTGAAAATAAGATTTTTAACAGTTTCCTAGTATTTTATCATATAACTTTATAAGATGTGTCTATATGAATGTGTGTGTGTGTATATATATATAAAATATTTTCCCTACTGTTAGATTTTAGGTTATTTTCATTAATTTCTACCTAGACTGAATTTTAAAGCACTTGCAATCAGTAATCTACAACTTTAATAATAAGTAATATGCTATGTTATATTACCCATAATGTAGCTGATACTGCATATGATACTCATAGCTGACATTGTATCTGTTATAGCTGATAATCTTTTGCTATGTTGAGTAAATAGTAACATGGAAAATTAATTTATGTGTATGCAAATCTGAATTGAAAGTTATATTCCAATATTTTATTTAGAGTAGTTAGGTAATGCTTTCAGAATGGCATGATAAAGCTAAATTGATTTAAGTGTTTAAATGTTTAGATTTAATATGATCTTTTGACACAGACCTCATTTCTTCGCACCAAGTAAGGGTTTCTTTCTTCCTCTCTGTTCCTGCCTCCTGCCATCTCTCTGATGCTCAGAGCTGCTCTTTCTGCTGCTTTTTGCAGGTCTTTTTTTCCTCTCCCCTCCCAAGTGTTTCCAAGGCTCTACTTCTAGCCTCTTTTCTCCTCTCCATAACCTTGCTCATTAGAGTGTATTGACGTTTGACATGCTGATTTCCACTGGTCAGATCCTTACAGGCTAAATTTATTCACTTTGAAGGAGAATCTAAGATTGTTCTTTCTATTATTATGAAAGTGAAAGTGAAAGTCACTCATTCGTGTCCAACTCTTTGTGACCCCATAGACTATATAGTCTGCCAGGCTCCTCTGTCCATGGAATTCCCCACTCAAGAATACTGGAGTGGATTGCCATTTCCTTCTCCAGGGGATCTTCCCAAACCAGGGATCAAACCCGGGTCTCCCTCACTGCAGGCAGATTCTTTACTGTCTGAGCCATCAGGGAAGCCCATTAATATATTGGTTGTAAATTTTTCCCTCTTTTATGAAAGGAAGATGATAGTAAGTAGATGATACTTATCTTTTGTTTATTAAAAAGTTGGCAGAATAAAAAATTGACAGACCTCTGTTTGCCACACAGAAACTTTAAAAAAAAACTTGTTTTACCTATTTGTGAAATTGTAGCTTCTGAGGAGCACTGATGTAGCAGTCTTTTACTGCCCCAGTTCCATGCCACTTTGCAAGTTCAGTTCAGTCGCTCAGTCCCATCCAACTCTTTGCGACCCCATGAACCACAGCACGCCAGGCCTCCCTGTCCACCAACAACTCACAGAGTCCACTAAAACCCATGTCCGTCGAGTCAGTGATTGCCATCCAACCATCTAATCTTCTGTCGTCCCTTTCTCCTCCTGCCCTCAATCTTTCCCAGCATTGGGGTCTTTCCAAATGAGTCAGCTCTTTGCATCAGGTGGCTAAAGTATTGGAGTTTCAGCTTCAACATCAGTCCTTCCAGTGAACACCCAGGACTGATCTGCTTTAGGATGGACTGGTTGGATCTCCTTGCAGTCCAAGGGACTCTCAAGAGTCTTCTCCAACACCACAGTTCAAAAGCATCAATTCTTCAGCACTCAGACTTCTTTATAGTCCAATTCTCACATTCATACATGACCACTGGAAAAACCATAGCCTTGACTAGACAAACCTTTGTTGACGAAGTGATGTCTCTGCTTTTTTATTTTTAATTTTATTTTATTTTTAAACTTTACATAATTGTATTAGTTTTGCCAAATATCAAAATGAATCTGCCACAGGTATACATGTGTTCCCCATCCTGAACCCCCCTCCCTCCTCCCTCCCCATACCATCCCTCGGGGTCGTCCCAGTGCACTAGCCCCAAGCATCCAGTATGGTGCATTGAACCTGGACTGGCATCTCGTTTCATACATGATATTTTACATGTTTCAATGCCATTCTCCCAAATCTTCCCACCCTCTCCCTCTCCCATAGAGTCCATAAGACTGTTCTATACATCAGTGTCTCTTTTGCTGTCTCGTACACAGTCTGCTTTTGAATATGCTATCTAGGTTGGTCATAACTTTCCTTCCAAGGAGTAAGTGTCTTTTAATTTCATGGCTGCAATCACCATCTGCAGTGATTTTGGAGCCCCCCAAAATAAAGTCTGACACTGTTTCCACTGTTTCCCCATCTATTTGCCATGAAGTGATGGGACCAGATGCCATGATCTTTGTTTTCTGAATGTTGAGCTTTAAGCCAACTTTTTCACTCTCCTCTTTCACTTTCATCAAGAAGCTCTTTAGTTCTTCTTCACTTTCTACCATAAGGGTGATGTCATCTGCATATCTGAGGTTATTGATATTTCTCCTAGCAATCTTGATTCCAGCTTGTGCTTCCTCCAGCCCAGCATTTCTCATGATGTACCCTGCATATAAGTTAAATAAGCAGGGTGACAATATACAGCCTTGACGTACTCCTTTTCCTATTTGGACCCAGTCTGTTGTTCCATGTCCAGTTCTAACTGTTGCTTCCTGACCTGCATATAGGTTTCTCAAGAGGCAGGTCAGGTGGTCTGGTATTCCGTCTCTTTAAGAATTTTCCTCCTGCCCTTTGTGGACATCCTATAAAATGCCCACCATCACATAGTCCAGCCACGCTACAGTACCTCTGCTCTTCCTCCCCTGGGCTAGACATCATTATATAGATCTGCAGAATGAAGTACTGAAAGGTTAATTGACTTGGCCAAGGTCTTTTGCCTGGTTGAGGTGAAACTGTGATTACATTCCAGTGATCTGGGTCTAGGCTGAAGATGAGGATAATGATGATAATAAATATTAATAAATAATCAAAAATATTATTTAATGCTATTCACTGAGCACTTGGGACTCAACTGCCTGGTGGAGTGAGTCTTATACATATATCATCTTAATCCATCTTCAAAATAATCCTATGAGTATAGTTATTTTCTATCTTCTATTGAGGAAACTGAGGGTATAAGTATTAGGTAAGTCGTTCAAGATCTCACAGTTGTTAAAGGTCAGAGATGAGATTCAATCCGAGGTTTCTTTAGCTGCAAAGCCCATGTCTTTAACCCTAGGGAGAAAACTCCTGGTCGTGTCCTCATTCTCAAGGGGCTTATAGTGTGTGTGAGCGTGTTCATTATGACTCTTTTCATATATGTAAACTATATATATATAGTAAGTCTTAGTCCTTCCATATATGCTACACCTACAAAATTGTTTATATCTCTTTTATAAAGTAGCATCTACACGTGGTTAGTGTTGTCTGTAACTATTTTGAAAGCATTTGGTTATACCCCAAATTACCTCTGTGCTGAGAGTCAATATGGAAAGACATTCCAGTCCTTAAAACAATTAGATTCAACTGTATGTCCTTTATAGACTATACTATAAATATCAATCAGTTACCTTTTAATGCAACAAAAATGGCTAAGATATTATCATTTCTGGGAAACATTGATGAAAATATGTTACCAATGTTTTTGAAGCTAAGATGGTAAGATTATCCTCTCATACCATTTAGTTTTATTTCTTTTTATCATTGGTTCTTAATCACTGTTTTCTGAGTGTACATTTCTCAATCACTTGTAGAGCTGAGTGAACCATAACCCTTGCCAGAAGAGTATTGGATCTTGGAGCTTGAAAAAATTGCCATGAGCTTTGTTTTTGAAAAGCTTAAGGCTTTGTTTCAATGGTCTTTAAGAAATCAGAACTTTAGCTTCCTTTGAATCAGTTGTTAGATTGAAATTGAGTAAAGAGCATCACAGAAACATGCAGAAACAGATTTCCATTTTTTCTAATTCTGGTTTAAGTTCAGCTGAAAGTTATTAACATACAGGATGAATGGGTCATGATCAAGCATTCAGAACATTCCAATTGGTTTCTTGACCCGTGAAGCTCCAGCTCTAACATTGCTCAATTCAGTTCAGTCGCTCAGTCATGTCCGACTCTTTGCGACCCCATGAATCGCAGCACGCCAGGCCTCCCTGTCCATCACCAACTCCCAGAGTTCACCCAGACCCACGTCCATCGAGTCAGTGATGCCATCTAGCCATCTCATCCTCTGTCGTCCCCTTCTCTTCCTGCCCCCAATCCCTCCCAGCATCAGTCTTTTCCAATGAGTCAACTCTTCGCATGAGGTGGCCAAAGTACTGGAGTTTCAGCTTTAGCATCATTCCTTCCAAAGAAATCCCAGGGCTGAGCTCCTTTAGAATGGACTGGTTGGATCTCTTTGCCAGTCCAAGGGACTCTGAAGAGTCTTCTCCAACACCACAGTTCAAAAGCATCAATTCGTTCAGCACTCAGCCTTCTTCACAGTCCAACTCTCACATCCATACATGGACCACTGGAAAAACCATAGCCTTGACTAGACCAACGGGGCCAGGGATATGCTAAACATCTTACAGTGTTCAAGACAGGCACCTCCCAATTCCTAAAGCAGAGAATTACTCATTCTGAAACATTGGTGCCTAGGATTACCTAATGCTTTGTGTGGTATTTTGGTGGTTTTTAATTTGGGGGGTTTTACTGTTGTTTTTAGTCATTT
>NW_011495037.1:1582159-1585961 GCF_000754665.1 Bison bison bison
CATGAGGTGGCCAAAGTACTGGAGTTTCAGCTTTAGCATCATTCCTTCCAAAGAAATCCCAGGGCTGATCTCCTTCAGAATGGACTGGTTGGATCTCCTTGCAGTCCAAGGGACTCTCAAGAGTCTTCTCCAACACCACAGTTCAAAAGCATCAATTCTTTGGCGTTCAGCCTTCTTCACAGTCCAACTCTCACATCCATACATGACCACAGGAAAAACCATAGCCTTGACTAGACGAACCTTTGTTGGCAAAGTAATGTCTCTGCTTTTGAATATGCTATCTAGGTTGGTCATAACTTTCCTTCCAAGGAGTAAGCATCTTTTAATTTCAGGGCTGCAGTCACCATCTGCAGTGATTTTGGAACCCAAAAAAATAAAGTCTGACACTGTTTCCACTGTTTCTCCATCTATTTCCCATGAAGTGATGAGACCAGATGCCATGATCTTCTTTTTCTGAATGTTGAGCTTTAAGCCAACTTTTTCACTCTCCTCTTTCACTTTCATCAAGAGGCTTTTGAGTTCCTCTCCACTTTCTGCCATAAGGGTGGTGTCATCTGCATATCTGAGGTGATTGATATTTCTCCCGGCAATCTTGCTTCCAGCTTGTGCTTCTTCCAGTCCAGCGTTTCTCATAATGTACTCTGCATATAAGTTAAATAAGCAGGGTGACAATATACAGCCTTGACGTACTCCTTTTCCTATTTGGAACCA
The DNA here is from genome assembly GCF_000754665.1 of Bison bison bison. Lineage (NCBI taxonomy): Eukaryota > Metazoa > Chordata > Mammalia > Artiodactyla > Bovidae > Bison > Bison bison. The sequence goes on from NW_011495037.1 coordinate 1,582,871, forward strand.
GTCTGTTGTTCCATGTCCACATTGCTACTCACTGGCTTTTCTGCATCCCTCTTCTGACTGGTCTAAGGGAGCAGCAGATCTCTTGGAGGGAAAGGGCACGTAGGGGCCTTGCAACCAGTCAGGTCTCGCTATGTTTTTATGATCACTGTCAGCTGAGGCAAGTAGTCGAACACTTCTGAGCTTTCATTCCTCATCTGTAAGAAAAAGTTTCACACAGTCATTCAATAGATTGAGTATTTAGTGGGTACTGTTGTGACAGCCATCATTTACTAAGCATTCGTTATGTGCTTAGAGTGTATTATGTACAATATCTGATTCACTCTTCTGAAGAACTAATGATGATGATGATGATATAATTACAGTAGTGGTTAACCCTTATTGAGCATATTCTATTTGCCAGTCTCAGTGCTAAATATTCTATATAAATTAATTTAGACCTGATAATAATCCAGTGAGGACAGTGTTCACCCCATTTTTAGAGGTGAAACTGAATTTCCAGAGTGATGAAGTTAGTTGCCTTTTATGAGTCACACAATCCCTAGGAGGCTGCAGTGGGATTCAGACCCAAGTAGGTCAACTCCAGACCCTATGCTTTCAACTTCAGTGATGTTCCATACAAATTTCATAATAAATACTGTTACATTTCTTAGGATAATCATAGATGTGATAGAAATAGGTTTGTCCTCTGGGATCTCACAGTTTGCATGAAGAAAGAAATGGAGAGTGTACAGACTCACTTTATCCAATCATTATCTGCAGTAGCTAGATAATGTTTTTTAAAAAGCTGATATTGCTTTTTACATAGAGTTTCCCTTCCACAAGACCAGAACAGACTGGGACGAGCATCACCTTATGGAAGGCCCAGAGTAGAAAAACCCGAGGAATGTTGAGTAAGAGATGTTCGCCTCACTCATCACAGTTATCTTGTGTGATTGGGAAGAAACGAAGAAGATTATGTAAACCTTATGCCAGGCAGGCGCAAGAGAGAAAGACAATCCATTCTGAAAGAAAAATATGGAAAAGGTTATGTGTACAAAAGTATTCGTTAATACATTGTCTATAACAGGAAAAAAAAAAAAAAACTGGAAACAACTTAAATGCCTACCCAGTAGGCAAATGATTAAGTCAGTTATAGTCCATCAACCTGAAGGGGTATTATGCAGCTGTGCATTTGTTTATTTTAGTGTTTTGCTTTTGCAAAAGTTATATCTTCCCTGTGAGAATCATGATTAAGTTTGGGGTTATTTCTTTCCAATTTATATTTGTTTCATTTATAATACAGCAGCCATTATTAGGAATAGTTATGAAGATAAGACAGCAAAATTTCTAAATGAATGTGATAATAAGTAAATGAACAAGACAAAAAGTTTTTACAACTGTAAGAATGAATAAATAGGGGGAAAGATTAGAAAGAGCTGGATTAACAGCATTCTAATGGGAGTTATTGCAGGGTGTGTGCTTACGGGTGTTTTTTATTTTTATTATTTTCTTCATTCTGTTTATATGAACACAGGGATCGACAGTGCACACTCTCAAGAACTCTTAGGTGTTAAAATAATAAAACCTATATTTAACGAGTAAGGTGGGACTTTATGCAGGTGTCTCCTCTAAATCTTTGCTACTCAAAGTGTGGTTCTTGAGCTATATACCAACATCAGCATCACCTGGTCATTTAGTAGAACTACAGACCCCAGACTTCCCTGGTGGTCCAGTGGTTAAGTCTCCACGCTTCCACTGGATGGGGCATGAGTCTCCATCCCTGGTCGGGGGAACTTAAGATCCTGCATGTCTCAAGGTGTTGCCAAAAAAAAAAAAAGCCCAGCCCCAGCACGGACCAACTGAATTAGAATACAATTTGACAAGATCCCCAGGGGATCCTTATGGTCAGTAAAGTTTGACATGTGTTTCTCTAGATGACAGGCTTTCTCCTTGTGAGAAAAGCTCAGTTTGATGATAACGTAACCAAAGTATTCATAAATCTAAACATAATATGCTAACTAAAGAGGGTTGGTTGACACATTGGCAGATAGCAGTGGCGCAGAGTTTGAAAGCTCATCTGACACTGTTGAGGGGTGAGGGAGTCAACTTGGGACCACAGAGAGAGTGCCCTGGGAGCTGGGACTCCCGTGGTTTCCAGGTGCTCGCCAGGATATGCCTCGGCTTCCCCTGCAGCGTCTCCATGGCCCTTTCTTTGGCTCTGTTTTTGCATGCACCTCTTAACTCTTCTTTGGTTTTCCTTCAGAAAGAAATGGCACTGGTCATGTGTCTAAGAGAGATCGAATCTTTTGGAGAGTTCTAGACCTTATTAAAATATAAATAACTGCCAGTTTCTCTGGTGGCTCAGAAGGTAAAGAATCTGCCTACAGTGCAGGAAACTGGGGTTTGATCCCTGGATAGCAAAGATCCCCTGGAGAAGGGAATGGCTACTCATTCCAGTGTTCTTGCCTGGAGAATTCCATGGACAGAGGAACCTAGTGGGCTGAAGTTCCATGGGGTTGCAAAGAGTCAGACATGACAGAGCGACTAACACTTTTACAGTAAAAAAAATTCCTAATGCATGAGCTATAAATTACTGTATCCAGTTTATAGATTTATTTTGATTTATTTCTAATAACTAATATTACTACATCATCATCACTGTGAATTTGTAAATTTGGCATTGCTTTTGGTTTACAAATGTCCATGTAAGAGACTGATACATTTTAAGGGATTACTAAAGAATGCTCAAACTACCGCACAATTGCACTCATCTCACATGCTAGTAAAGTAATGCTCAAAATTCTCCAAGCCAGGCTTCAGCAATACGTGAACCGTGAACTTCCTAATGTTCAAGCTGGTTTTAGAAAAGGCAGAGGAACCAGAGATCAAATTGCCAACATCCGCTGGATCATAGAAAAAGCAAGACAATTCCAGAAAAACATCTATTTCTGCTTTATTGGCTGCCAAAGCCTTTGACTGTGTGGATCATAATAAACTGTGGAAAATTCTGAAAGAGATGGGAATACCAGACCACCTGACCTGCCTCTTGAGAAATCTGTATGCAGGTCAGGAAGCAACAGTTAGAACTGGACATGGAACAACAGACTGGTTC
>NW_011495037.1:1586061-1606758 GCF_000754665.1 Bison bison bison
CGTCAAGACTGTATATTGTCACCCTGCTTGTTTAACTTATATGCAGAGTACATCATGAGAAACTCTGGACTGGAAGAAACACAAGCTGGAATCAAGATTACTGGGAGAAATATCAATAACCTCAGATATGCAGATGACACCACCCTTATGGCAGAAAGTGAAGAGGAACTCAAAAGCCTCTTGATGAAAGTGAAAGTGGAGAGTGAAAAAGTTGGCTTAAAGCTCAACATTCAGAAAATGAAGATCATGGCATCCAGTCCCATCACTTTATGGGAAATAGATGGGGAAACAGTGGAAACAGTGTCAGACTTTATTTTTTGGGCTCCAAAATCACTGCAGATGGTGACTGCAGCCATGAAATTAAAAGACGCTTACTCCTTGGAAGGGAAGTTTTCACCAACCTAGATAGCATATTCAAAAGCAGAGATATGACTTTGCCAACAAAGGTCCGTCTAGTCAAGGCTATGGTTTTTCTAGTGGTCATGTATGGATGTGAGAGTTGGACTGTGAAGAAAGCTGAACGCTGAAGAATTGATGATTTTGAACTGTGGTGTTTGAGAAGACTCTTGAGAGTCCCTTGGACTGCAAGGAGATCCAAGCAGTCCATTCTGAAGGAGATCAGCCCTGGGATTTCTTTGGAGTGAATGATGCTAAAGCTGAAACTCCAGTACTTTGGCCACCTCATGCGAAGAGTTGACTCATTGGAAAAGACTCTGATGCTGGGAGGGATTTGGGGGCAGGAGGAGAAGGGAACAACAGAGGATGAGATGGCTAGATGGCATCACTGACTCGATGGACGTGAGTCTGAGTGAACTCCGGGAGTTGGTGATAGACAGGGAGGTCTGGTGTGCTGCGATTCATGGGGTCGAGAAGAGTCGGACACGACTGAGCGACTGAACTGAACTGAATAAAGTTACCAATAAAACTGTAGAGCATTAGAACCACCTAGAGATGCTGTGCCCTGGAGGACCTGTCTGGGTGGTCAGGGACCTCCTTACGTAAGGAATGTGTTGGGTTGGCCAAGAAGTTTGTTCCATCCTATGGAAAAATCAAACTTCTTGGCCAACCCAATAGATGGCTGTCTTGGAAACCACATTAACTTTTTAAATTGATTTTTTAAATTGAAATAAAAAAGGAAACCAAGTGGGAAGGAAAGTTTCACAAGAGTTTAGTTATTCAAGGACTCCTGACTTATTTGGCACATTGTAGCCCAAAGAGCACTTCTCAATTATTGATTTCTTCCGCTCTTCAATGATAGTTTTTCTGAAAATATTTTAGGAACATTGAACTTCCTGTTTCTGTGATGTCTCAGAAGTTAGTGTGTCTCAATGTTTTCCTTTTAGAATGAGATCTTCTTTTCTAACATTTTACATGGTGTGCTCAGAGAAGATCACGCCCTAGTGTCTAGAGCCGTCTCCATGAAGGTGGAAAGTTTCACAGAAACCAATGAAATAGATGAGCTCTTTGACTTAATTACTTACAACAAGGTAAAACAGTTTCATGTTTATATTTGTGCTGCACTCTTGCAGAAAGCTACATAAAATGGATTCTTTGGGTTCTAGACTAATGTGCTACTACACAATTTTGGTACAAAGACCTTAATATTATTCGGTAGATGGATTTCAGAAAACGTGGTTAAATCAGTTCTTATCTAGTAAATGTTAATCTGTAATAGGTGGTCAATGCCATCTACCTTTTTTAATATAGACAGACAGCTGGATACTTTTAAGGTGAACTCTTCTGCCTAGTGGAAATTTGTTCTTGTGTTACTGAAAGAAAAGTACACACCATAAAAGCTGTGAGTTAAGTTTTATTCAGGAACCTCACAGAGGACTATAGCCCAGGAGACAGCCTCTCAGAGTATTCTGAGAAACTGTTCCAAAGAGATAAGGGAGGAGCCAGGATATAGCTGAAGGCTTGGTTTTGTTTTGTTCCTGGGAAAAACACCCAGTCAGGTATAAAAAGATTACTGCTAGTCACAAGGAACTGATATCTCAGTTAATGATTTCAGTGCTTATATGTGTATGGGAAGATGCAAGAATCTGGGCTCATTGAAATCATCCCTTTGATATGCACCATAACAACCTGTCCTGTTTTCTCCATCCTGAATCCCCCCTGCCTGCCCCCTACACCCACCCCGGGACATTGTCAGTAGGCAACCACAGCGGCTAATTGCTGATCCTTGTGGAACTGGAATGACAGGCAACATTTATTTATTTATACTTGTCGTGTGAGTATCTCAATTTAAAAAGTTTTCTGTACCCTGAATTCTTATACGTAGGGCATTTTCTCATCTTTTATCTATTAATTAGTGACAGTTTATTTTATTAGCACATTTTGGGTTAACCCAGACATTCAACTGAGGTATACAATGCAATGAGGAGCACAGCCCAAAATCTTGCGTACCAAAATGGAATGTGTCAGTATTTAGATACTGAATTCTGTTCAAATGATGGACAACTTCTTATGTCTTAGGGAGCGTCTCTGGCCCGGATGCTTTCTAGTTTCTTGAATGAGAAAATATTTATCAGCGCACTTAAGGTGAGTTTACAAAATTGTTGTTACCTAAAGACGGTAAACATGAATTGCTTTGGCAGGTTATTCATCTTAACCTTACCTTTTCTATTTTAACAGTCATATTTGGAGACGTTTTCTTACTCAAATGCTGAGCAAGATGATCTATGGAGACATTTCCAAATGGTAATTCTCTCACTCTCTGCGATGTGCTTGCTGTGTTGTGCTGTAAGATCGTGAGGCCATGTGTGTGTGCTGATGCCACAGGAAAACCCCCTTCCCTTGTCTGCGACACTCCTTTAAGTCAGAGGTTACTTCTGTAGTCTTCACCACTGTATTCCCAGGCTTCCCTGGTGGCTCAGATGGCAAAGAATCTGCTTGCAGTGCAGGAGACCTGGGTTCAATTTCTGGGTTGGGAAGGTCCTTGGGAAGGTCCCCTGGAGAAGGGAATGGCAATCCACTCTAGTATTCTTACCTGGAAGATCCCATGGGTGGAGGAGCCTGGTCGGCTATAGTCCACAGCATTTTGAACACAACTGAGCGACTGCTAACACACACACTATGTTTGCAGTGCCCAGAATAGAGCCTGCATATATTAGATCCATAAAAATTGTGTTCAGTGATTGAATGAATGAGTGAAAGGATGAACTAAGGAACCACTCATATATACAGAGATGAACAGAATTAAATTTGGTGCAGAAATTCCCCACTGGATTTTACTATATAAATGAGAAATACAATCACTACGTATTGATAGTTTCTTTTAGGAGTTGGCTACCTCAAAAGATTTGGATGGTAAATAACTGCTTTTGTGCTGTTTTTTTTAAAACAGGCCATAGATGACCAGAGTAAAATTCTTTTGCCAGCAACAGTAAAAAGCATCATGGACAGTTGGACACACCAGAGTGGTTTTCCAGTTATCACCTTAAATGTATCCACGGGTGTCATGAAACAGGAGCCATTTTATCTTGGAAAGGTTAAAAATCAGACTCTTCTAACCCACAAGTAGGTAGATTTGCTCCTGTCTTCACCTTCCTTGGGATTGAGCTCTGATCAAAAGGAAACCAGCCTATGGATGAGGAAGCATAACTCCCACTGGGTGCACACCCTTCCATGAGATGACCTGGGGATGGTGATGCAGTGCTCCATGCCGGATGCTACTGTGGGCTAGGACGGGGCAGAGCCCCTGAGGCCCTGAGCAAGGCCAGAGGCCTGCCTTAGGCATTCTTGCAGTGTTCCTCCCCTGGGACTTAGGGCCACACCCACAACCAAAGCTTTGAGTGCTAGGCATTCTTTTTTGTCCTTTAGACAGAGGTAATGAATTACGCAGAATTCTGTGTGAAAGCCAGTAAAATAGAATCTGAATGACCTTATGTTAATTAAGAAAAAAGGGGATCTGGTTGCCAGGTCATCTTCCCTTCTCTAGAAATGGAACTGAATGGTAACCACATCCTTGAGGAATAATTCTGTGCATGTATGCCCACACGTGTGTGTGTGTGCTTTTGTAACCATACATAAAATATTAGAGTTATAGATCCCAAATTCAAACCTTAATCTTATTTAAAATCTCTGAGTTTCAGTTTCCTTATCTATAAAGCAAATGTAATAATACAAACCCCAGGGGATTGTTGTAGAAGTGAAATGAGATAGTAAGTATACCGTGGCTTAGCATTACCACTTTCTCCTTCCGTTTCCTTTTCTTCCTTAACTTCTTAGATAGTTTTCAACTGTTTTTGATAGAGGGTTTGATTCTCAGATCACATTGTATTAAGTATAAGCAGAAATGAGTAATTTATTTTCATGTACCATCACCCAAAGTTTCAGGTTGTCCCACTCTTTCTTTAAAACTCCAGGGGAGGACATAGATCTGCAGGTCCCTTCTCCCTGTGATATTTCATGACTTTTGAGAAGAGGTGGCCTTAGCTATCATATGAACAAAGACTCTCAGTTCAAAGTCTGAGAAGCCAGACGTGCGAGCATTTGAGCAAGATTGGAAATATTGCCTAAATTCCAAGTGTGCCTTCAGATGACTAATGTCCTCCTCGTGGTCAGTGACTTCATCCAGGTCACATCCACCAACACGGGGAGAGTGCCAGCATTCAGTGAATATGAATAATCTGGCTGATTGCTGTTGAACACTTTTCAAACTGGGAGAAGACTTGAGGTGGAAAAGCATTTTGAAATGTTTGTCATGCTTTTTCTTCTTAAATGATTATTCAGTTTTCTTGGCACAGATAGCTTTGGGTATGTCTGCAGCATTTGAATGACCCCTGAGTAAGGCCAGATGGCTGTAATTGAATATAAACAGGCTTTGAAAGTTTCAGATACAGGAGAACCTTAGAAGCTACCCTGAGTTGCAAGAAGAAGCAAATCTGTGAGGCACAAGAGAATAAATAAATAGCCAAAGCTGGCTTGTGAAACAACAGTGAACAATTCTGAGGTCATATCCACAAGGAATGACTGAAGAATTTGAGTTCTTTTATTTTATCATCTTATTTAATATTGGCTCAAAGCTTTTATTCTTATGTGTGAACAATAACTGAAGTTTTCACTTTTTTTCCAAAAAGTGACACATGGATTATACCTATTCTTTGGATGAAAAATGGAACTACACAGTCTTTAGTCTGGCTAGATAAAAGCAGCAGTAAGTAACAAATGTTTAAAAATACCTTCACATATATATGCAAATATATGTGTGTGTATACACACACACACACACACACACATAAAAGCAGAGAATAAAATATTAAAATGTCTAGCTTTTGAATAGCTTATTTAAAACTAAAATATTATATCATTCTTGTTGAACATAGTGCTTTAAAGAAACATTTCTAATCAAAAGTCATTGTATGTGAAAAAAATATATGGTAAGATCAATACATATTTTGGAATATCTTTACTTTTTGTTTTACTGGATTGTTGTTTAGAATTAAGAGGGCATAGTAAAACATGTAGTGAAATATTTTTTAAATGTACCAGTTCAAACTGTTCACGTATTTCTTTGTAGAAGTATTTCCTGAAATGCAAATTTCAGATTCTGATCATGACTGGGTGATATTAAATTTGAATATGACTGGATACTATAGAGTTAACTATGATAAATTAGGTTGGAAGAAATTAAATCAACAGCTTGAAAAAGATCATAAGGTAAGTTTTATTTTTATACCTTTTATTGAATATCATTAATACTGTACTCTCTAGACTTTATAGGCTGAGCTTTTATTAACCTGACTGGTGGGAACCTGACCTCTTTGCCACCCCTCATACCAAGGCATGCTGGATTTTTTTTTCTTAGAAAAGAGAGGTTTTGGTTGAATGTATTGTGTTTTTGAACATTTCTCTCACTTTTCCACAATAATTTTGCCTTTCTAAGTGAAAATCAAAATAATTTCCGATTAACTGTTAATTTTGTGATCTTAGGCAAGTTACTTAAATGTTCTGCTTCAATTTCTTCACTTTAAAATGGGAATAATATATCTTTCTTATTCCTTGTGAGAATTAGAGATAATGTAAGTAAACAAATTGTCTAGGGACTTCCCTAGTAGTCCAGCGGTTAAGACACTCTACTCCCAATGCAGGGGACACAGGTTCAAACCCTGAATAGGGACTAAGAGTCCCCCATGCCGCCTGGTGTGGCCAAAACAAAAAACTTTCTAAGCCCATAATAGGTGCCAGTACATAAATGCTAGAAAATGTGAATTTTCTAAAAATTGTATTTTCATCTTCTGGCCAAGGAGATAATTTAATTCACAAGATATCAATAATAATCCAATATCACTTTAAAGTATCAAATAGCTAAATTATTATACAATATATAAAAATTAAAATATTGGCTAGCTCTTATCAGTCAGACTTGACTTGGTTGAATTAAACCAAATCTCCGAGGCGCCATTGCAGCGTCTCATGCAAGCGGGTCATGGTTGGCCCGGTGCGGGGTGCAGCAGGGCCTTGGGCCCTGGACCTGCTTTGGGCCCTGCCTCGTGTGAGCCTGGCTAACCTGAGGCCAAACCCGGGCTCCAGGAAACCGCAAAGACGACGAAGAGGTCAGAGAAGAGGTAGGAAGTGTGGCAGGGGCCACAAAGGAGAATGGCAGAGAGGAACCCGGCCCCCGCTGGGCTTTGAAGGAGGCCAGACTCCATTTTACCTTCAAATCCCAAAATACGGCTTTAATGAAGGACACAGCTTCAGACGCCAGTATCAGCCTTTGAGTCTCAACAGGCTGCAGTACCTGATTGACCTGGGCCGTATCGATCCCACACAACCTATTGACTTAACCCAGCTGGTCAACGGGCGAGGTGTTACCATCCAGCCATCTAAAAGGGACTATGGAGTCCAGTTGGTAGAGGAGGGCGCTGACACCTTTAAGGCAGAAGTTAACATCGAAGTTCAGCTGGCTTCTGAGCTGGCCATCGCCGCCATCGAGAAGAACGGGGGTGTCGTCACGACCGCCTTCTATGACCCGCGAAGCCTGGAAATTCTGTGCAAACCCATCCCATTCTTTCCCCGTGGACAACCCATTCCCAAGCGGATGCTCCCCCCCCCGAGGCCCTAGTCCCCTACTACACTGACGCGAGAAATCGAGGCTATCTGGCGGATCCTGCCAGATTTCCCGAAACGAGACTGGAGCTCGCCAAGAAGTATGGCTATATTTTACCCGACATCACTAAAGACGAACTCTTCAAAATGCTCAGTTCTCGGAAGGATCCACGGCAGATTTTCTTTGGTCTGGCTCCCGGATGGGTGGTGAACATGGCAGACAAGAAGATTCTGAAACCTACGGATGAGAAGCTGCTTGAGTACTACAGCTCCTGAGCTCCGTCCAGGGGAGCCAGTGGTAGGGCACTGGAAGGGGTGCTGACACATGTTTCCCACTGCGTCAGCTCAGTTTGTGTTTGTGCAGAGGAGGATGTTTTCTGTGTAATCACACCTTTTTTTTTTTTTTTTTTAATCAAAATTAAAAATACAGTAAGCAATGACTGCGTGGAAGATGTGGATCTGTGTGTGTCTCAGCAACATGAGCTCGCTGGCACGCTGCCCGAGGGAGTAGGCAGCTCTTAGACCATTTCCCCTTGAGTTTTCCATCATCTTCCCATTCAGGTCTTGTCTTATTGTTGCAAATCAGAATGAATGCAGATGGGCTGGGCTTGCTTTGTTGTCCTCTCGGTGGGGGTCGGAGGGCTGCTGATGAGCTGGTGTGCCTCTTGGTTAGCCCTGAGGATCCTCTTACCCAGAGTCGAGACAGCAAGCCTTCAACCCAGACTGATGAAGATGTTGGATGGGAGTGTAAGGCTGGTGAATAGTTTCTAAGTATTGCAGTGTTTGCTGGCAAGATTGAAATGAAAATTCCAAGTGAATTCATTTTTCTCAACTCTGGCAAAGATGTCGAAAATGATCAAACCATTAATATTTTTTTTCTTTGAAGAAGGTAAATATTCCAATTGATATAATTTTACTTATTTCCTAGACTTTGGAAATCTTTGTTTTGCAGTCGTTTTAAATGATTTTGAAGAAAATGGTCAGTGGTTATATAAGCTATAAGAACAGTTGGTAACGTGAAAATTAAACTGTTAATGTAAAAGGTTTAGCAGTCAGTAAGCTTTTTTAGCTTTGCAAAGATCTGTTGTATCTAAACCACATGGAAGCTTAATTTATCCTGATGCAATTAAATCTTGAATAATTCTTGGTAATTCTTCTACAGTAGAATTAAAATGATTGCTGTTTATTAAAATTTTTTTTAAAAACCTAAAAAAAAAATAAAAATAAAAAAAATAAACCAAATCTCCATTAGTGGAGATGGATACTGGCTTAGAAGTCTGTAGAGTTGGCTCTGCTATGAAATCTGGGGCAGTTCATTTAGACTCCATTTGTAAAACTCATGTGTTGAACTAAAAGATATCTTAGGTGTCTCTGACAGAATTTCTGTGAATCGCCCAGTGAGTCTGGCAAAAGAGGCAGTGCACAGAGTTGGCAGAGCTTGGCTTCTGGGTCAGATCAACTTGTGTTTGTATTTTTGATCATCATTTACCAGATGTGTGACCTTGGGCCTCTTATTTAGCCAGTCATGCCTTGGATTCCTTGTCTGTATAATACTGGGTATAATGGACCAATGTTAAAAACTTGTGAAGATTAAATAAGATGATGTATGTATGATGTTTAACAGAAGCCTAATCTAATTCAGGCATTCAGAACATGATCAGTAATTTTAAAAGAGCTATCATTGGGCTTTTGAATAAAGGTACAAAAACCAGCTGTAGTAATACTTTATTTAAAAATCTTTTTCAGAGTAGCTAAATTTTTTTAAATTTCTAAGGGCAGTCTTAGCTGTGGAAACACTAGGTCATGCCATTATAGCAATGATTTTGGGAAGCCCTTGTGCTGCTGCTGCTGCTAAGTCGCTTCCGTCGTGTCCGACTCTGTGCGACCCCACAGATGGCAGCCCACCAGGCTCCCCCGTCCCTGGGATTCTCCAGGCAAGAACACTGGAGTGGGTTGCCATTTCCTTCTCCAATGCATGAAAGTTAAAAGTGAAAGTGAAGTCTCCCAGTCGTGTCCGACTCTTCGTGACCCCATGGACTGCAGCCCATCAGGCTCCTCCGTCCATGGGATTTTCCAGGCAAGAAAGGAGTGGGGTGCCATTGCCTTCTCCAAAGCCCTTGTAGATTTTACTTATTGAAAAACTGAAGTCAGTTATTCCTACAACATAATTGCTGAGCAAACAAAACATTTCTACTATTAATATTAATCTAGAAAATGTAAGTATTATTATTACTTCCAGGAAAGATATGTGACTACTGCCAAGGAAAGAATTAAGCTTTGCTTGTTCAGATGCTCAAAGGGAGGTTGTGAAGATGAATCTTCTGGGACCACATATATGAATATGCTTGGCGGGGGTCGGGGGTGGGGTGTTGCAGTTGAAGGAATGCTGTAGGAAGCTTTGGGACCCTTGGAACACAAGCTGAGACAGTCCTGTGGCCTGGCAGTGCCTGGCAGCTCAAAGAGAAGCCTGAGAAGCTAGGTTGGCAGTTGACTCCTTTTCATGATTCAAAGGGCTCTGTTGGTGGTAGTGTGTTGAATTACTAAACTCTTGAGAAGAGAGATACCACTGAAAAGAGTACCTCAGCATTGCCAAAATAGTGCTAAGTAATATTTATTTAAGGCTTTCTATGCCAAAAAGTCCCCTGACAACAATTTGGACCTTGTGATACAATTAATGTATACTTTTTGTTTTGGAGAGGCCCTTTAAACTTGGCTTCCCGTTTTATTTTTTAACACGCTGTTTTTCACAGAGTATTTTGGCAGAACTCTCAGCCATACTGAAGCCATATGATTGATGTCCAAAGGGATCGCTTATCAAAAACAGATGTATAATAAATAAATTATGGAAATTATCCTTAGAAATGATCATTTCTCTGAACATGAGATAATGCACATGGAAGTGCTTTGTAAGCAGCAATGATCTTGAAATGTTGTTATTATTTTGAAAGTTATTTTTCTACTAAAAATGTTCTCATCTTTTCCTGAGCGTTTTTGGATCTCATCTGCAGGCTATTCCTGTTATTCATAGACTTCAGCTGGTTGATGATGCCTTTTCCTTGTCTAAGTGAGTATATTTTCTTCTCTCATCATTTAACAGTGTAGCTTAAGAAATTTACAAAAACAATAACCTCATCCTTATGAAGCTGGCTCCTTAATTTATAAAAGCCCTAACTTATTAAGATTAGGGTCAAATTCTGTGGTTATTGTGAAATTTTATGATATAAAAGTTGCTAGACAACATGAATGGACCTAGAGAGTGTAATATTGAGTGAAGTAAGTCAGACTGAGAAGAAATATCATATTACATCCCTTACATGTGGACTCTAGAAAGAAATGATACAAATGAACTTACTTACAAAACAGAAAGGGACTCATCGACCTAGAGAAGGAACTTAACGGTTGCCAAGGGGAAGGATGAGGGGAAGAGATATGGTTTGTTTGGGACAAACACATACACATTGCTATATTTAAAATAGGTAACCAACAAGGTCCTACTGCATAGCACACGGAACTCTGATCAATGTAATGTGGCAGCCTGGATGGGATGGAGTTTGGAGGACAAAGGATGCATGTCTATGTATGGCTGCGTCCCTTTGCTGTCCACCTGGAACTATCACAATGTTGTTAACTGGCTATACCCCAATACAAAATAAAAGGTTTAAAATTTTTTTAAAAAGTTGATGGAATATGCAACAACATGGATGAACCTTGAGGACATTGCTGCTGCTACTGCTGCTGTTGCTAAGTCGCTTCAGTCGTGTCCGACTCTGTGCGACCCCATAGACGGCAGCCCACCAGGCTCCCTCGTCCCTGGGATACTCCAGGCAAGAGTACTGGAGTGGGTTGCCATTTCCTTCTCCAATGCATGAAAATGAAAAGTGAAAGTGAAGTCGCTTATGGGGTCGCTAGTCCAACTCCTAGTGACCCCATGGACTGCAGCCTACCAGGCTCCTCTGTCCTTGGGATTTTCCAGGCAAAAGTACTGGAGTTGAGGACATTATGTTATGTGAAATAAACCAGTCACAGAAAGACAAACACTGTATGTTTCCATTTATATGAGCTACTTAGAGTAGTGAGAACCACAGACAGAAAGATTGGTGATTGCCGAGGACTGGGGTGGGAGGGGGCAGGCATGGGGAGACACTGTTTAATGGGTGCAGAGTCTCAGTTTCACAAGATGAGAAGAGTTCTCTAGATGGCTAGTGATGATAGCTGTACATTATGAATGTACTTAAAAAAATTTTTACTGGAGAACAGTTGATTTATAGTGTTAGTTTCTGCTGTGCAGCAAAGTAAATCAGTTATACATATGAATGTATTTAATACCAGGGGACTGTACACTTTAAAATGGTTAGGAAGACAAACTTTATGTTATGCATATTTTGCAACAATAAAAAATTAGAAAAAAAGACAATTCAAAAAAGGTCATCATTGGGAAAGAGCAATAACATTTCCTACTAATAAGAATGAAAGCCACAGGACACAGTATTTTTTATAACAATTTGACAAGAAGGAATATATGTTCTTTGTCAAGTCAAAATTTGGTGGTTAATTATATGAAAGTCCCGTGTATTTTTGATTAAATTAACTTTGGTAAAATAAGATTTAAACTGATCATGGAGAAATTTTGAAAGGCTCTTAAAGGAGCAGCAAAGAAAATTTAATGTTTTAAAGGGAAGTCCTGAGGGGAAGGGAGGGATAGACTGGAGTTTGAGATTGACATGTACACACTGCTATATTTAAAATAAAATGCCTTTCCATGAAAAAAAAAAGGGGGGGGGGGAGCCCTTAAAGGAAAACCTTTAGAAGGATGCAGTAGAGACAATGTAAATAGGAAAAAGTAATACTGTTTAAATATTTATAGGATTATTACAAAATGTATAAGAATCATTATTTTAAAATCTAGATCAAGAGTGAAAACTTAGGTAACATACATTTAGTTCAGACTTGCATTCGTAAAGACTGTTAATGTTCAAATGGATAAATTTAGGAAGATTATGAAAGATATTTTCATATTATTCCAAGATATTGGAAGTTAAGGAAATAAAGTAACTGATATATCCAAAATAAAGAGTTTCTGGAAATGAATAGACTACCAGTTAGGACTTTGAAGTGATTTTTGTTACCCAAAGGTAATACCTGTATGTATAATTTTAATGAGCCTAAATTCTAATGTGTTACAGAATTATTGATTTCATTGATAGTGGATTTACTCTACTGCTAAGTTTCTAACCAGGGAAATGAATGTATGATCAGAATTTAAATTTTTAGACAATAAAGTTAAGGAGCACACATAATAAATTATCCAGTGCATTTTCTCTTTCCTTCACCTGTTGTAGTTCTTGGATGAATGTCTGCATATTTTTCCCTCCTTTTTTTCCGACTTTTCCCCTCTTGACGTAGAGCACATTTCCCCACCCACTACTTCACTGAAACATTTCTCTGAGATGACCATGAATTTAGTATTGTTAACCACATCCTCCTGCAAACTTCTTTTTTGACTTCCTGAGACTTCAGTGTGCAAATGTGGTTCTCCTCCAGTATCTGACTTCTTTTTCCAGCTGCCCTGAGCATCTTTAAGACCAGTCATGGTTGTCTTATTTTCTTCTATCTTTCCTCTGAGTAATTCTTGCCTTCTTGTGGTTTCAGTGGTCATTTTATTATGTATATAATAATATAAGTGCCCACCAGATATAAGGTATTCAATAAACGTTTGTAAAGGATATGTCGATGACTTTTAAATCTATGTATTTACTTGTCTCCTCCTGTCTTCTGTTCATCCTGAGGTTACTTAAATTCAGTACCAAAAGCATTGAACTTTATTTCTGCCTCTAAATTGCTACTATCAATCTCTCTTTGTCAAAGGTACTACTGCTCTTCCCCCCACTTGAAACATTAGAGATATCCTTGACCCTCCTGTCTCTCTCCATCTCTCATCAAGTCACTGTGTCTTATCTATTCATTGTGGGGATCTGGGGAATGTCTTTTGGATTCTCACGTCACTTACCACCTTCATTGCTTCCTCGCTAAGTCAAATTTGCATCACCCTTTGCCTGGCCTGTCACATTAGCTTCTAGCTGTTAGTTCTTTAGAATTCTATTCTGTCTTCTGCAGCACAAATTGAAACAAAATTTTAAGGCATCAATTTCATGATGTTACCCTGATTGTTTAAATACCTTCCCACCAAATGTAAATTCTTTATCCTGATAGTCAAGCCTCTCCACACTTTTGATTACCTATTAGCCCCCATCTCTCAGTACACACAAAAGAAATTCCTTGCCTTGGTTAAGTTGGTCTGCTGTGAACCCCCTCTTTGTCCTAACTGCCTTCCTCTATCTTTCTACTTATTCCAATCCTGTCCTTCCTTCATTCTTTTTTCAAGTTCCTCCTCCAGAAAGCCTCCCCTGTCCCTCCCATCACATACCTATATTTTTCTTCTTTGCTACTTTATTGTATTCATTGACCTTGAATCTATCAAATTGAAATGGAGAGCCTGTCAACATTGCTTGGGTTCCACCTTATCAACGAGATGGGACCTTTGCCCTCTAGTTTCTCAATTTCATATACCTTCTTGAAATCAGGCACTGAATCATGTAACAAACATGGAAAGTGTGCAGATCATTTAGCAAGGAAAGGCTTTTTTGAATCTTTGTTGTTTTTTTAAAAACCAAACAGAAACGATTATATCGAAATTGAAACAGCACTTGATTTAACCAAGTACCTTGCTGAAGAAGATGAAATCATAGTGTGGCATGCAGTTTTGATGAACCTAGTAACCAGGGATCTTGTTTCTGATGGGAACAACCATGACATATATCCATTGTTAAAGGTAAATTCATTCTTTGTGAGATGGTTTTTAAAAATAATTCTTTTGTTTCATCTTCCTTCCATATTTTAGGTAGCATCTGTGAAACTAGTCTTTCCCAAAATAAGAGCCTGTTAGTTCTGTATATATTCATTTTCTTAGGAACAGTTGCTTATTCTTAAAAGAAAATACCTTGGTTGTAGATCTGCCCTGGGAGTTGTGTATGAGAGAAGGTATTGAGTTCTTGCTGAGGTGTCAGTGTGTCTTAAGAAACCAGAAGTGGCTGGAAACGATATACTTTTCTTTTTTATATAAAGAAAGGATAGTGTCTATTAACAACTGTTTTCCTAAAAGATTGTTGGTAAACAGAATGACCTTTCATGGTTCTATATCCATAATTTATATACTCTGATTTATAGGACCAGCACTTGAAACCAGAGAGCAATGTTCTAGAAAAGTAAATATTTTGAAGCTGTTTTTGATATTGGGAAGAGAGATGTGGAAATTAGAGTTAATGAATGAAGAAATGACTGTGCCATCTTGTCCTTATAAAAGGGGAAAATAGCATCAGTAAAAGGGGAAATTTCCATTATTAGGTCTTTAACAGTGATCCAGTGATCATAAGATAGATGGCATAGGAAAAGCCTAAGTTTGGGTGCAGCCTCTCGGACATTTGGGGACTACAAACAAAGCAGCAGATGTGTTAGGTGATGATTTCAGGTGAGTTTCCAGGGCCCTCTGAGAGCAAAATCACAAGCACCTCGGAGTTCCAGACTTTCTTTCATCTAGTGTCTAAAGTGCTGATGTGAACATACTTGAATGTGGGCATAGTGACCAACAGAAGGCGCTTGGATGTCTGTGGGGTTGAGGTGGCTCATTGATGACATCTGATCCTTGGCCTGTGAGTAAAGAAGTAAAAGCTCACACTTGTATTTTTAAAGAATTTCAATGAATGATACTATTCTGAGGGATGTATTGGTAAATATATGACTGTAAAAAGGCTGTTATTTACCAGGCAATAGCTCAGTTGAAGAAATCTTATTTTGGATCCAGGGTTTACATTTGTCCAAGGCATAAATCAGTGTTCCTTGTTTTCATATATATATATATATACACACACACACACTAAGCATGAAAGTTTGAGAGTTTCAAGGTAGAAAGTTTGTCTTATATTTTCCCCTTTTTTTCCCTCTATTTTAAAGACAACTAGAAATTCTGGGATGATAGTAAGTAATAAGAGTGGGTGATACTGATTAAGCTCCTGCTATGTGCCAGGCACTGTGCTTACACACATTGTGTTGTTTACATATCGCTTTCTTATGAAGAAAGTGAACCTAAAATGTTAAAATCATCAAATATTTAGTAACAAATGAAGTTTATTTCTGAAGAAATATCTGTCACCTCTCTGTTAATGTCTTTTCAGACAAGGGAAAGGCAGTGCAAATTGAGTGTTGTGAGCAGAACTAACTACTATTCTCTTTATTGTTTATAGAAGTATCTGTTGAAGAGACTTATCTCAATATGGAATACTTACTCAACTATGATCCGTGAAAATGTGACAGCCTTGCAGGAGGACTATTTAGCTCTGTAAGTACTTTCTGAACAGTGACAATTGAATTAAATGATTCATATTAATGGATAGGTTTCCAGATTCATAAAATAAGATCCTAATAGTTAACGATTCACTGAGAGATCTGTGTGCAATTTGAGAATAGTAGCTTTGAGATTGGTGAGCTACATATATCTTAATGGGAAATAGTAGTTAGGGATCTTAATTTACTTGCAAAGCACATACGTGTACACACAGGAGTGTATAGCTTTATATTCTCAACTATTATGCTACTGGTTGAAATCTTAAGTAAGTTGTACTATTGGTGAAAAGTTGTGCTAAGCAAAACCAGCTAATGCAAATGAAGGGTATCGGAAGGCCACAGAAGAAAACTTTCCGCTCGGTGTGTTATTGATGAAACAGGGAAAAGTTTCATTACGTATGTCAAATAGAAATTCTAACATTAGCAAATATGATGAGGGAGGTTGATGACTAATGATCCGGTCATCAAACATCATACGGTGACCTGTATCAGTCACCGGTGTGTGAGCATGAGCAAGTATTGTGAATGACATTGGTTTGGTGGGGGAGTAAGCCGTAATGCTAGTCTGGGAAGTGGGTGAAGGGCAAGACAGGGCCGCAGGACCCTGTGACAGAAGGTAGGCGGGCCTTCCAGATTTAGAGAGGGGATTTGTGACCAACCATGAACGGTGCAGGAATTCCATCTCCAGCCCTAGTCAACATCAAGCTGAAGTCAATTAAACCAAGCAAAAAATACAAACTATACAAAAGGTGATTATTCTCTCTCATGGGTTTCCTTCTAAAAGGGGAGAGATTTTAGCCTAGAGAGTGTGACTAGAAGGACAGGGCATTGGATTTACAGATGGATGGAAGACAGGGGGAGGAGCTGGAATGGAGAGTGGATAGGCAAGTTGTCTGAGCGAGCAGAAGGGCCCAACCAGGCGGCACCTTTGTTAACCAGCTGTGGCCTTGGCTCTCCTACACTGGCCTGAAGCGACCTGTTTTTTGTAGCATCCTGGGGCCAACCTCGGGAGTTAGATTGTGCTTCCAGAGAATTCCTTCTTGCTGTTGCCAGCTTGGGAAGGGTGGGGAGAGGAGTGAATGTGTAGTGAGTGGTCAGAGCTGTCTCTCAGAAGGCTTCCACCCCTGGTCTTACTACTACTGCTTATCAGAAGGTCAGGCCAGGCAGAGAGCAAACCAGAGGGAGGGGGGAACAAAGGAGATTTGGCTCTTGTATTTTCTGAAAAACTTCTGACCCTTCTGAGTTCCTTTACCTCTGACTCCAAACTGCAGAGTGTGAGGAGTCACATGTCACACTTATCTGGATTTATCATTGTTCCTCTCCATGTTCTTTTGAACCTACTTTCTTTGCAGTCATAACATGTACCTCTGCTCAACTATAAAAACAAAACAGAAACCTCCATTCCTTTTCTGGGGATGACATTAATAGCCAGGAGGAACAGAAGGAAAAATGGAAGCTGAAGCGAGGGAAGGCATAGCGTCAGAGGAGAGAAATAAACCATTCCCTCTGTTTTCCTGTGTAGAGAAAGAACTTTATTTTTAAGTGTATTATATCAGATACTCTAAAGTCATTTTTTAAAAATCTGTAAGCCAATTGTTGTATGAGAGAGAAAAAATAAATTGATAACAGATGTGGTGTATGTGTATACCTGTGTTTGAGGGAGATGAAGGATGGCAGTAATTTATTTCTTACCTTCAAAAAAATATCCATCTGAGAGCTTATTTGGTGCCTGAGAGCGTCTCAGCAAATCTTTCGCTGAATCTTAAATATAGTTGCCATCCACAGAGGCTATTTTTTAACAAACCTGATATTATTGGAAGGATGTTTTTAAAATACCCATCTTTTTATGAAACACATATTCTTGGAAGCAGAAAAAAATAAATGTAGTAATGAAAAATAAATGTTCTTTGACTTTTCCTTCAAGAATATCACTGGACAAAGTTTTTGGAACTGCATGTTTGTTGGGTCTTGAGGACTGTCTTCAGCTGTCCAGAGAACTCTTCAGAAACTGGATGAACCATCCAGAGAATGAGTAAGAGTCATATTGTAATTGCCTTTCTTTTTACCCTGTTTCAGCACCAACAATGTCTCTCAATGTTTCATGCTTTTACTCTGGGAAGGAACATTTTGTTTTTACTTACATAATCTCTTTCTCTTTTTATTTTTTTTCAAATATCCTTTAAAAACAGATACACGCACACAGAGAATTGTCTCATGTAGGTCTGTGCATAACAATCAGTTCAGTCACTCAGTCGTGTCTGACTCTGCAACCCCGTGGACTGTAGCATGCCAGGCCTCCCTGTTCTTCACCAACTCCCGGAGCTTGCTCAAACTCATGTCCATTGAGTCGGTGATGCCATCCAACCATCTCACCCTCTGCCGTCCCCTTCTCCTTCTGCCTTCAATCTTTCCCAGCATCAGGGTATTTTCAAATCAGTCAGTTCTTCGCATCAGGTGGCCAAAGTATTGGAGTTTCAGCTTCAGCATCAGTCCTTCCAATGACTATTCAGGACTGATTTCCTTTAGGATGGACTGGTTGGATCTCCTTGCAGTCCAAGGGACTCTCAAGAGTCTTCTCTAACACTGCAGTTCACAGTAGATCAGAAATTATACACTGGATTCTCACCCAGGACCTCTCATTACCAGGGCATTCCCTAATAAGTACCTGTGCTTATTTAGGTTGGTCTTTATGGTTATTTATTCATACATATAAAAGTGCATCAGCGCATCTCTAAGTTTTCAGCCTCACTGACAGCTGAGACCAATACTTTGTCATTTTGGTGTTATTATATTACCGTGAATATATGCCCTCAGATGGACTCTTAGAAAATGTGATAATAATATATGAAATTGAACAAAATTATCAACATACACTGTTTGTACTATTCTAATTTGTTTCTCCCTCAAATCTCCTTAGTTTCTAAACTAATTTGATGACTTCAAGATATTAGTGTGAATGACAGTTTTCACGGTTGCTTTTCTAGATTCCAGCTTTTGATATTCATATCTGAGATCGCAGACATTTTTTCTAGATTTATACTTCAGTGTTCTTGCCTGGAGAATCTGGGGGATGGTGGAGCCTGGTGGGCTGCCGTCTAAGGGGTCGCACAGAGTCGGACACGACTGAAGTGACTTAGCAGCAGCAGCATACTTCTAAATATGTGACAACCTAGATAACTTCATTGTATGTTGTATCTTACAGAATACCTAATCCAATTAAAAATGTTATTTTATGTTATGGCATTGCCTTGGGAAATGATAAAGAATGGGATTTTTTGTTAAAAATCTACAATAATAACACAGAGGAAGAAGAAAGGATTCAACTTGCTTATGCAATGAGCTGCAGTAAAGATCCACGGATACTGAACAGGTGATTATTGTAACTTAACTTGAAAAGGTTCTTGGTGGAGGAATGCAATTAATAAACTAAAGAGAGAAAAACAGACATGAGCTAATGTAAGAATTAATATGAAACATATTTATGCACCACTAACTTAGAACCATATGGGATTTTTAACTCCACTTATATTCTTTCTATTGAATAATTTTTACATATTTATTTTCTGCCAAATGTGCTTTTGCAGATACATGGATTATGCCATCACTGTGTCTCCTTTCACTTTTAATGAAACAAATGTCATCGAAGCTGTTGCAGCATCTGAAGTTGGCCGATATGTTGCAAAGGACTTTTTAATCAACAATTGGCAAGCTGTGAGCAAAAGGTGAGGAGGAAATGTGAAACCACCCTTTTCTTTAGGTCATCGATCTGGTGAATGGCTCAGGTTTAGTCTGGCTAGGTCCCTAAAGGCCTTCACGTTGCCTAGAAAAGTGGTTATTTTTCCTGCATTTAGTCTTACCACACACCAGCTTCGTGGAAGATAAGGTCACTTACCCTTGGTTTTGGTTTTCTCTGTGAATGTAGTTTTGCATGAGATACTTATCTACCTCAGTTTCCCCATTTTGCCCACCAAGAATCTTGTCTTCAGAGACACAGATTAGAGTAAGTCATGTTTTTCAGTATGAGTGTACATTTTCCATTTTGTTTTGTGAAATACATCGCCGTATCTTTAAGAAACAACATATGCAACATATTACTACATATGCTTGGATGCTGAGCTTGTGTCTTTTGTCAGATTCCCTTTATGTATTTGGGTTCCATATTATTGAACATTTTATGTTTTTCACCTTTTAAGATTAAATATACTTGCTTCACAGCCTGTCAGGTAGAATAGACATTGAAATGCACAGATCAAATAGCTTATTTTTAATAATTGCTCTTTCTAGAACATGACTTAACCATACATTCTTTTTTTGGAGGAGGGAATCAAGCTATTTTACTAATGGTCTTCGGCAGACGGTCAAAGGGCAGGAAGACAATGAGATTCAATATCCTTCTCCTGGCTGGGCTTTCCCCAGCTTCACAGTCATTGAAAACCTTAATTAACCATGCCTTCTTAACCATGCCCAGAATTAAGACACAGCTTCACGTTACTTCCCAGGCTCAGTGCTTCCTAGTTCCTGGCACTTGTGTGTATTTGTAAGTGTATTCCAATCCCAAAGAAAGGCAATGGCAAAGAATGCTCAAACTACCACACAATTGCACTCATCTCACATGCTAGTAAAGTAATGCTCAAAATTCTCCAAGCCAGGCTTCAGCAATACGTGAACCATGAACTTCCAGTTGTTCAAGCTGGTTTTAGAAAAGGCAGAGGAACCAGAGATCAAATTGCCAACATCTGCTGGATCATGGATAAAGCAAGAGAGTTGTAGAAAAAACATCTATTTCTGCTTTATTGACTATGCCAAAGCCTTTGACTGTGTGGATCACAATAAACTGTGCAAAATTCTGAAAGAGATGGGAATACCAGACCACCTGACCTGCCTCTTGAGAAATCTGTATGCAGGTCAGGAAGCAACAGTTCGAACTGCACATGGAACAACAGACTGGGTCCAAATAGGAAGAGGAGTACGTCAAGGCTGTATATTATCACCCTGCTTATTTAACTTATATGCAGAGTACATCATGAGAAACGCTGGGCTGGAAGAAGCACAAGCTGGAATCAAGATTGCCGGGAGAAATATCAATCACCTCAGATATGCAGATGACACCACCCTTATGGCAGAAAGTGAAGAGGAACTCAAAAGCCTCTTGATGAAAGTGAAAGTGGAGAGTGAAAAAGTTGGCTTAAAGCTCAACATTCAGAAAATGAAGATCATGGCATCCGGTCCCATCACTTCATGGGAAATAGA
>NW_011495037.1:1606858-1609446 GCF_000754665.1 Bison bison bison
CGGTCCCATCACTTCATGGGAAATAGATGGGGAAACAGTGGAAACAGTATCAGACTTTATTTTTTGGGCTCCAAAATCACTGCAGATGGTGATTGCAGCCATGAAATTAAAAGACGCTTACTCCTTGGAAGGAAAGTTATGACCAACCTAGATAGCATATTCAAAAGCAGAGACATTACTTTGCCAACAAAGGTCCATCTAGTCAAGGCTATGGTTTTTCCTGTGGTCATGTATGGATGTGAGAGTTGGACTGTGAAGAAGGCTGAGCACCAAAGAATTGATGCTTTTGAACTGTGGTGTTGGAGAAGACTCTTGAGAGTCCCTTGGACTGCAAGGAGATCCAACCAGTCCATTCTGAAGGAGATCAGCCCTGGGATTTCTTTGGAGTGAATGATGCTAAAGCTGAAACTGCAGTACTTTGGCCACCTCATGGGAAGAGTTGACTCATTGGAAAAGACTCTGATGCTGGGAGGGATTGGGGGCAGGAGGAGAAGGGGACGACAGAGGATGAGATGGCTGGATGGCATCACTGACTCGATGGACGTGAGTCTGAGTGAACTCCGGGAGTTGGTGATGGACAGGGAGGCCTGGAGTGCTGCGATTCATGGGGTCACAAAGAGTCGGACACGACTGAGTGACTGAACTGAACTGAAGGGTCTTTCATGTTGTGTCTAAGGTGACATGGTGCCTGTCAGTCCTGGGTCATATCCACACTTAGACAGGTGAGCATAAGCACAAACCTGACACTTTCTAATGTTGCGTGCTTAGTCTGGTCTGAGTCTTTGCAACCGCAGGGACTGTAGCCCACCAGGATCCTCTGTCCATGGAATTTTCCAGGCAAGAATACTAGAGTGGATTGCCATTTCCTCCTCCAGGGGATCTTCCCAACCCAGAGATCAAACTCAGGTCTCTTGTATCTCCTGCCTCCCCACCCCACCCCCACCTCCGCCATCCCCCTAATCCCCGCAGCCCCAGGAGGCAGAGCTTTGTAATTAGCTGGAGTGTCTGAAACATCTAAAGGCTTCCAAGCCCACCTACTCCTTAAAAATCAGAATCTGTTAGAATAGGGTGCAAAATCTATACCTTTCGACAGTCCCCTGAGTGACCCAGGTGTAGTTTAACAAGGAACCAATTGGCACCAGATTAAAAAATTAACTAGGACACGACTGAAGCAACTTAGCAGCAGCAGCAGCAGCAGCATTGCTCAATACGATGGCTACTAGCTAACATATGGCTATTTAAATTAACTGCAATTAAATAAATTTAAAATTCAGTTCCCCAGTTGTACTAGCCTTGTTTTAAGTGCTCAGTGTGGCCAGTAGCTACTGTAATAGACCAGAGAGCATTTCCATCCTGGAGAGAATTCGACTGCACAGCACTGCTCTGTGGGGCAAAACAGCCCCCCAGTTCATTTTCCCTCTCTTTCTATACCATACAAAGCACATCTAACTGGTGAAGCTCTTGCAAATGGCTTGAGCAACCTATGGGAAAGATTGCTCTTAATTTAAATGTGTTTTAATTTTTATCCCTCAGAAGAATTTTTTCTGCATTTGGAGAACAGAAGTGTGTTTGCATTACTCTAAAAAGTCCATTGTCTAGTAATTTATTTAAATGATCTAACTGTATTAGACATGAGTATAGAAGGACTTCCTTTGTTTAAAAAAAGAACAACTCTAAATGGATATTTCATCATCCCTAAGAAGTTCTTAGAATTATAAATGCATTCACTTTTAACCATGGCTTAATTTTTTTTATCTTTTAACAAAATGCTATGCTCATAAAATAGATGCTTTTCTTTTTTATTTATGATAAATTAATCTCAGTTCACTCCTCTTGCCCATTCTGCTACAAAACATCTTTGAGACTCAAGTAAATTTGCCTTCTACATCTAAAAGATTTATTTTTTAGGATTCAATTTATAGTCACCAGTCTTGCTGAATTTTGAAAATGATTTTGAATAGTAATAATGTATATGGATTATAAGAGGACATAAAAGTTCAAATTAATAATTCAAATGTTTTCTACATTAAAATGGCACCAGGATGCTTACCTTATTCGTTGTATAGTAGAATATTTACTTATCACTTATTAAAGTTGTATTTGACACAAATAGTTGTATGTCACCAGTCCTCATAAAATGATATGAGACGAGTAAACAAATGCTATCACAAATGTAACACTTATCATATTTAAGTGAAAAGGATTTATCCTGAATTTACTAAAATGTGACTGATCACTTGTGAGTTAGCTTTGAAACTCGTGTTTCTCCAGAATGTTTCAGTTCAGTTCACTTCAGTCACTCAGTCGTGTCTGACTCTTTGCAACCCCATGAATCACAGCACGCCAGGCCTCCCTGTCCATCACCAACTCCTGGAGTCCACCCAAAACCATGTCCATCGAGTCGGTGATGCCATCTCATCCTCTGTTGTCCCCATCTCCTCCTGGCCCCCAATCCATCCCAGCATCAGGGTCTTTTCCAATGAGTCAGCTCTTCGCATGAGGTGGCCAAAGTATTGGAGCTTCAGCTTTAGCATCAGTCCTTCCAATGAACACCCAGGACTGATCTCCTTTAGAATGGACTGGTTGGA
>NW_011495037.1:1609546-1616690 GCF_000754665.1 Bison bison bison
TAATTTCATGGCTGCAGTCACCATCTGCAGTGATTTTGGAGCCCCAAAAAATAAAATCTGACACTGTTTCCACTGTTTCCCCATCTATTTGCCATGAAGTGATGGGACCAGATGCCATGATCTTAGTTTTCTGAAAGTCACTGAGCATTATTCATGGAAGATACTGACAAGCCTTCTGTAAACAAGGGAGGCAGTAGCCCAATCAGTTTGGAAACTATTTTAACTCCCTCAAATTCACAGTATATGTTAGCATCACAAAGCTCCGAGAAGCCCGTCAGAAGGAAATCTAGCATCTAGCCCAGTGTCTTGTCACTTTGATCCTGCTTTGTACTGTCTGTGCTAACATAAACTGTTATTCTGCCAGTAGGTCAGTTGTTCCAAAACAAAGACAGATGAGAAACTAAATTCTCTTACCCTCTCATCTGGAACTGAAACTAGACCAACATTTATTTATTGATGACCCACTAGTTAACTTTTAGGCCTCGGTTAAAAAGTTGTATAAAATGGAAGATGTTGTATGTGATCAACTGTAAGGTTCTTTCTGGTAATAAATGTTCTAGTTTTTCTATGCTGAGGCAGTTAGCTCAAGCTGTTGTAGGGGCTGTAAAGTGATGAAGACATGGTGTCTGATAAATGTTACAGAGGACAGATGGAAAGGGCTCTGGGGACTAAGAGAAGAAGGGGGCTTGAGTTGGAAGAAATCCCCTTCTGTGTGGAGAGGAGGACACCAGTAAATGCTGGGAGGGCAGGGCTGAGAGTCTGACTGGGGATGGGCCTTCATAATTGGCTGCAGCGTAAGGCCCTGGAAAGGAGCAGGTAGGGCTGGCCAAGTGAAACAGTTGAGACCCTGCCATTAGCGGTCCCAACTGAGCCCAAAATTCTTCCCAGGGAGCCTGATCTGAACGTGTATGTAGGACCATTTGCTTGAGCAAAATGGTTTGCTCTTGCTTCTCTCACTCCCCTGTTCAGGGCTGTGCATTGTTAGATGAGAGATCTTTTGGATCCTGATCCCAGTGAAGGAGCGTCCATTAACCATAAAGACATCTTTCAGGTTACAGAGAAGTCACTATATATACCTGCAGCTGTGGACAGACCCTATGAAACAGCGTGTAAATAGACGTAAGGCAACACGATTTTTTGGTGATGTTTTATTGGATGCGGTAGAAATGTTATTTGTATTATCCTTGTTACCTTGCTTTCGGCTTTTATAAAACACTGTAGACTTTGTGGCCTATAGGAAAACCCTAGTTTTACTTGAATATAGAATACAAAGTATCAGCTGTATCAAACTGAATAAATCTTACCCTCAGCAAATGCTTAATTTCTTCTCCAGATAAGTTTTTTAACTTCCCAAAACTTTGTGCTATTTTATTTACTTATTTAATTTTTTTGTGCCATTTTAATTGACAACACTTTTCTCTTTCTTTTTTTGATTGCTCCAGTTTATTATATATAACAAATATGTTTAATAATAATATATGAATTATAATAATATAAATTATATATATAGTGGCTGAGCTACACAGCATGCAGGATCTTTGTTCCCCCACCAGAGATCGAACCTGTATCCCTTGAAGTGGGAGCATGGAGACCTAACCACCAGACCACCAGGGAATTCTCTCCAAATGTGTTATACTGGCTGAAGTCTTAAGCTTAAAAACTTACACTCATTTTTACTTTACTCTGTCCTATTTCATGATGGGGAACATGGAGCTGAAAGGGTTAGATTGGAACAACCGAGAGAATTAAGATGTTATCAGAGTGGTGTGCTGAGGCACTGGAGGGCCCATTCCCATCGCCTGTCACCGGGTCAGGCTAGATGCCTGGGTGCCTCTATGCTTGTTGCAGGAAGCCAGATGTGGCAGAAGGGATGGGGGGGGGGAGGACGGATGCAAGAAAGGAGGGAAGAGGAAGGTGTGGAAGGTGAGATGGACTAACGTTCCAAATCACCCTGGCTAGCACTGAATATTATCAGTTTCTTGAAGGGGCAGCTGTACTGACAGACACTGGCTCCTGCCTCCACCTTAATACACTTGACTACTGGCAGGATAAACTATTTGTAACATATATTTTTTTGTTGAGTACGAATGCTAGAAAGGAGGGAACTGGAAGGTGTGGAAGGCGAGATGGACTGATGTTCCAAATCACCGTGGCTAGCCTGGAGAATCCCAGGGACAGGGGAGCCTGGTGGGCTGCCGTCTATGGGGTTGCACAGAGTCCGACATGACTGAAGCGACTTAGCAGCAGCAGCACTGAATGTTATCAGTTTCTTGAAGGGGCAACTGTACTGACAAACACTGGCTCCTGCCTTCACATTAATACACTACTGGCAGGATAGACTATTTGTAACATATTTTTTTGTTGTTGTTGAGTACTATTTCAGAGAGACTACTCTTTCAACAGGAGTGAGAAACCATCTGCCTCAAAAATATCTCCTCTTCAAACTTTCAAGAATAGGAAGGAATGAAGAATGTACCCTGATAGGTGCTTCAACACAAGTCATCACATTTAATCTCTACACCAATGCTTTGAACTATATCTGATTCCCCATTTTGACAATTTATAAGTTGTCCCAAGGTGTCTTCAAACCCAACTCAGCTTTTAGCATAGCTTTTCTCTTTATTTGGTAGAAAAATCATACATTTAGCAACGTAAGTAGTTTTCTTCTATTTCCTACCTTTTTTTTTTTTTTGGAGCTCAGTTTCTTTGCAGATTTTGTCGAATTTCTTGAGTCATTTCACAGGCTTTTTATACCTGGCCAGCAAAAATGAAGAGCTAAGAAACATTTCTTCTTTCCCCATAGAAACAGGTTTGCTTGCCTGAATTATATGTAGCTGTCTCCTGTTCTCCACTGTGCTGAAGTAGATTCAGTTGACCTTACAGCTGGGAACTTAAAAAAGGACGAAAGCACTGTTCTCTTCCACCTTTGTCACACAGATGCC
This sequence comes from Bison bison bison, assembly GCF_000754665.1. NCBI lineage: Eukaryota > Metazoa > Chordata > Mammalia > Artiodactyla > Bovidae > Bison > Bison bison. The sequence continues at coordinate 1,612,489 of NW_011495037.1, forward strand.
AATGTTAAGTCTCACAAATTTTAGTTTCAAGTATACATTTTGGGAGTAAGTCAGTTGTGTGAATCAACTATGAATAAGACAATGGTAGTTCAATCCTTTCTTGTCCATTCCATTATATTAACCTATTTTAATTTTCTTTCTCTTTTAATGCATCCAAAAGTCTTTCTTTACTTTCTTAACCCCAGCAGCACTCTGAGCAGGTATGTGTCTGCCGTCTTTCTACAGCAATGCTTCGTGGTTGTGTGTCAGGCATCTTGTCAGGCTGTCAGGGTCACTAAACTAAAAGGGGAGTTTCAGCGGCCAGGCCTCTTCAGGGAGCTCAAGGAAACCCAGAGTCCTTAGCCATCAGGGAGCACCAGCATTTTGAGAATCTCTGAAGATATGGATCCTCTTTCGAAAAAGCACAAATACGAAAGTTTCAGTAAGCTTTCAGGGTATTTAAGTCAGAGCTTCTGAAACTGATTCTATATTAACTACATTTTTAAGGAATGTACTTTGAATATTTCCTTGTTCTCTTTTAAATTTTCTTAATTTTGGGTGTGTGACATCTATTCTAACCACTTCATTTTAAAAGATAAAAGCAGTTGCTGTTACTGTTTTTAAGAAGAGCTTTTTACATTTATATGAAACTTTTAAAACCATGTGTTACACAAATCAGTACTTAACTGTAATTACTTCTTTGTGCTAGTAGACTTTTCTAGAGCATGAATTTTCTATTAAAAGATGAAGCTAAACTACTTTATATATGCTTTTGCTTAGATTTGGGAGATAGGGATTAATAGGGACTGTATACTTAGCATTCACCTGCTGTATAGCTTTGTCTTACAAAACATTTTCCACTCCTGATTAGCGGTTTGTTGCTTTGTAGGTATGGAACACAATCATTGGTTACCCTACTATATGTGATTGGGAGAACCATAAGTACAGATTTACAGATCTCAGAGGTAAGTAGTATAGACAGTGTGAATTATGATAATGTAGAAGCCATTTTTATGTAATCTGGAGTTGCTAAAATTAAAAATAATAAGCTTATCTGAACTGTTACCTTCTGTGCTCTATTGGTGCTATTCTTGCTGTGCAGGAAATGTCTTTAATTCTGCCTTGTTCCTGAAATAGAGACCATTCTTATTCTTGGAGGGCTGGATTTCACCATTTCCCATCTGAGTCATTGCAACAGACTGCGGCCTCCACACCCTGGTCCTGTCTTCCCTCCGTCCCACCCATCACAGTGCTGCCGCTCATTGCCCTGCTCATCATAGTTCTCACAAAAAATGTAGAAGTTTTTTCATTAGTGCACAAGACCCTTCATAATCTGGCTGCCTTACTCTCCGTCTTAATTTTTGCCCTCTTCACGAACCATTTCAGAGAATAAAAGACATAGGCACCTCTGCACACATTTCCTTTAGTTACACTGTTCCACTTAGAAAATGTCTTAAATTATCATGTCCTTGCACATTTCCTAGATTTCAGAAACACTTACCTTCTGTCTCATGGCCTCCTCATGCCTGTCTTTGGCTGGAAAATTCCTAATCATCCTTTTAGACCCTCTTTCAAACACATCCTCTAGGACACTTTTAATTAACTCATTGACACCCTCTCCTCCATGCACCCAAATCATCCTATGTAGCTGTTACTGTGAAAGAGAAGAACTGATAATTCCTGGAGGAATGATCTCTGCTTGAGTTTCGGCCTGCCTGAGACTGAGCTGTCAGGACCTAACTTATCAGGGATTCCCCAGACAAGAGAGTGAGGGGCACCCCCAAAAATGCTGAAATGGCAGCTCCTAGAAGCAACACTGAGTTTGTGTGTTGATCTCTTCAAAAGTGCCTCAGTTCAGCTTTCTCTCTACAGAACCCAGAAAAGTGTTGCTGTTGTTATTGAATGAGTGAGTGAAGTTTGTGTAACTTTAGCTCTCTCCAAAGTTCCAAAAGTCTACAATCACTGATGGTTCATTTTTTTTAAAAACGCAGAAATGGATTTAGTAGTGGTTCAATTATTGCAATTTTGAAAACAAGTAAGTTAGCTCCCATGAATATCCTTATCAAAAAGCTGTTAATGCCCAACAGTCCTATTTGTATCAGTTCACATGGTAATATCGAAAATAATTACTAAAAAAGGAAAATGAAAGTCACATGAATCCCTTTTCCCTCCATACCGGCAGTTTTTATCCACTCTTACATCTCTTGATCTGGTCTTTCTTCTCTACCCTGCTGGAGCCTGGCCTCTCTCATGCTCTCAAGCACCTATGAAGCCCCCCACAGTCCCCAGACCCACACTCCCCTCCCGCCCGCTGCAGACTCCCAGTCTTGGGCAATGCTGTTGGCATGTGGCTCCTAATGCCTGGCAGGAATGCCCAGATGTGGCGGGGAGAGAGAGAGGTTTGCTCTTGTTCCCTTAATCTACTTTTTCCTAGAACCTTACTTATCTTCTGCATTGTAGTTAGGCATGACAACCCTACTGTTACTTAATTTCAAATATATTAAGTTTAAGTGACCTTTTGTGAAGTTTGTTGGCTCAGTGGTAAAGAATCTGCCTGCCGATGCAGGAGATTGGGGTTTGATTCCTGGGTCAGGAAGATCCCCTGAAGAAGGAAATGGAAACCCACTCCAGTATTCTTGCCTGGAGAATCCCATGGACAGAGGAGCCTGATGGACTTTAGTCTATGGGGTCACAAAAGAGTCAGATAGGACTTAGCGACTAAAAAACAGGATCAGTTCAGTTCAGTCACTCAGTCCTGTCCTACTTTTTGCGACCCCATGGACTGCAGCACGCCAGGCTTCCCTGTCTACCATCAACTCCCAGAACTTGCTCAAACTCATGTCCATTGAGTCAGTGATGCCATCCAATCCTCTCATCCTCTGTTGTCCCCTCCCCTCCTGCCAGGAGGAGAAACAACAGGGTACACTATCATTTTATGGTAGCCCGTGTTCTGAGTTCTTATCCAGTGACACAGAAACAGACTTTTGACATGTATATTATCCATCACTTGGCATCCGGCTTGTATGTAATATTGGAACAAATGTTCTTATAACTGAGTGCTTGACCTGATTCAGTGAAGGAGTTGGATGATCCACTATAAATACTCTAAAGGATAACATTTGTAAAGAAACAGATGCTGTGTACTGGGTTTGAGCTTTGGAAATTATGTTATTTTTGAGAAGAGGGAAGGTCTCTCTGTCCACAAATCTGGTCTAATATCCAACATGAATCAGGAAATCTTTGTTGAACACCTACTGTGTGCTGCTGGGGGAATAGAGCAGCAAATAAAGTAGACAGATTTTCTACTTCCTGGAACTTCCTCTCTGCATCGGCTTCTTCAGGACAGGGGTATTCTTCGTCATATTTTCTCAGTCGCATTTCTCAGGGACACACATTTCTACTCATTCCAACTGCCATTCATCCGTTTGCAAGATCCCGATACTACCTAACATGAACTGTGTCTGACTGTGTCTAAGTGAGAAGTTCACTTACACCGATGGACTGACCATCTATTTGTTCTTTCAGCTGCAGCAGTTTTGCAGTAACATGTTGGAGGAGCACCAGAGACTCACAGTTCAGGCCAAATTACAGACAATAAAGAACGAGAATCTGAAAAATAAAGAGCGAAGTGCCAGGATAGCGGCGTGGCTGCGGAAAAACACATAATTTACTGGTGACTTTCAGCCTTTCGCTTGCGTATTATAATGTGCTCACAGTTTTGTCCTCCAATATTCTCTGAGTCTGGAAAACCACACGTTTTGTTTGCATTTCAGTCACCTTTGCTGCTCAGAGTCCTGTCCCTCCCATGTTGTCACATTTGGCTCAGCGACTGTTGGGAATTTGGCCAACCATGCTGTATTTCTGGGGAAGATTTTGCTTCATGTCAGGCTACGAACCACATAATTTACTTTAAATGCCTTGGAAAAACAAATTTACCTTGCAAAATTTCGCTCATTCTGTTGTGAAGGCCAGTGGAATATTACATCATTAGCTAAATGAGAGCATTCTTTTCTAAGGGAAACACAAATTTGCAATGCTCTAGGGTTTATTTAGTTCAATACCGAAAAGAGTAATAAGCAAATGACACAACAGTATAATGAAATAGAAACCAGAAAAATAATATTCACTGGCAGACAGAAAAGCCAAAGAAATGCAAATTTTAAAAAGAACAATTTTATGAGCCATTGTAAGTGCCCCAGAGGCAAGAAACGAGTCTCCTCCTA
>NW_011495037.1:1616790-1621849 GCF_000754665.1 Bison bison bison
CCTGCCCCTGTCTCTCTCCCCAGTGTCTGCTGCATCGTCCCACACTTTACTGGCTACTGAACCTCCTGGTGTCACAAAGAGACCAGGGTCATAGCACCCAGGAAGTCCCTGTAGGATCGCTGTTGTGGAGACCAGATGGAGACCAAGGCTCTGCTGAAGCTCTGGACTGTATACTTCACCTGTGGGATGGACTGTCTTTCAGCCAAAGAATAGCCGAAAAAATAGTGATGTCAACAGACAAATAGCAATTATGGGCTCATCTCTAGTGCCAAGGAAAATGGTCAAATAAAGAGAAATAGAACTAACAGATTAACCAGAGCATCATCTTTACAACTTTGCACTCAGGGGGATTACGTTCGAAATGGGGTTTCAATTGGCCAAATTGAACCTGTTTGTAGTCTGGACAACTTTAAACGTTGTCATCAGTCCCCATGTACAGAATTAGCTCAGTTTTATTACCTCTGATTTAATCAGGACCGCTAAGGCAAATCACCCTACTCTAGACTTTGTGTGTCTACTGTTTAAATTCTTAATTTTGATTTTGTTTTTACAGAATGGGGGTAAAACTACAGATCTCCTATCTACCTCAGAGTGATGCTGTAAAGACTAAGGATTATGTCAATGAAAAGCCTCTATTTTTAAAAATTTAAAAGAAATTGGAATATAATTGCTTTACAATGTTGTGTTAGTTTCTGCTGTGTCACAATGTGAATCCGCTGTATGTATGCATATGTCTCATCTCTCTTGAGCCGCCCTCCCGCCCCTCTAGGTCATCACAGAGCTCCGAGCTGAGCTCCCTGTGTTATATAGCAGCTGCCCTTTAGAAAAAGCCTTTAAATATGTCGTATAAGCTCAAGGTAATGTGATCTAAGGGTTTTTTTAAGCTCACTTTCATATTCACCTTGCAGGAAGATTCTCCCTGTGAGGAAGTGGGAAACTATGGGGCGTGAGAATAAACCAAAGTCGTCTGCACAGACTTGATGATGGATTGTGGGTCCAGGAGACTGTTCTTTAAGTTCAGCAATTTAAAATGTAAGCAATAAACCACCTCCATGGCTTCGAATTATCGCTGTGCATTATCTCCCTGTGTGGTTTTTAACGTGCATTCTCTATTTCCTGTGTCTCTTCCAGTCATCCGGCGCATCTCCCCATCACCACGTCACGTATCTCCCCACTGCTCTCTCCTCCTCTCCTCCTCTTCCACCCGCTCTCTCCCCTTGGGTTCCCCTGTCCTTCTCCCTTTCCAGTCACCTTGGCGTCCTTCCACCTGCTTGTCCATGTCCCCTCTCCTTGGTCTTCCTCCCCTCCTGTGCTTACTCCACCAAGTGTACTTGGATGCTGGTGCCCAGGGTCCGAGCGGGCCCTGACGCTTGTTAGTAGGTGATGCCAAGCCCTGATCCTACCAGAGGAGCACATGGGGTTCTTCAGACCATTCGTTGACCAAGTCCTATTACAGTATAGCTTCTGTAGTCATTACACAGCACTGAAAGCGTTTATTCAAACCAAATGCCCAAATATTTTGCTGATAGTCCTTCCTCTAAATATGAACAAGAGTTTAGAACAATATACACTTTCTTGTACTTGGATGAAGCCAGTCACTCCAGATAAGCATTTTATTACATTTTATTAAATTGTACCTTATATTTAGTATAAAAAGAAGTAATTATTGGTTACTGTGATAGCAGTAAGTCAGACACACTATGGCAGATTTGTGTAAATGATAGAAATACTTTAATGACCAATGAGCCAGCTTATCTACTAGCACCACAGCTATAACACAATTTTTTGATCAGTTTGCTTTGTACTGTTCATCCTAAAACAGGTTCATAAGATATACAATGTATTCATGATTTTTTTCAATTTGACAATCAGAAATTAAAGTTTTCCTTACAATCTTATCCTTTTTTGCTCCTCAGACCCATTTGGTGACTTTCCATTGTTGACCTTAAGTGAAAGAACAAATGCCTTAGTCTTGAGGACTCTGGATGCTCTGTAACTTAGAGCTCTGGGGCCAGTTTGTACAGCAATTTATTTTGAAGAAGGAAGAAGCAAAACGAGCTTTTAAAAGCTCTGCTTGATTACTTTTCCTGTTTACTCCAGTAAATGCTATCTTTTTTTCCATCTAGACTCTAGCAGGATTATCCCAAGCTTTAAGAGAGACTTAAAAATAAATATAACTGCTCCTTTGTATAAATGAATTATGTAGTGTAGTCAGCAGCATTAGAAACTACACATATATTGCCTCCAGCTCGATCTTCTGTCCAATTACACAACATTCAGCAAAGACGTTCTTCACTGCACATGTGTTGAAGAGTTATTAGGACTCTTCCTTTCCCCTTCCTTTCATAAACAGGTCAGTCCTAAGAGTGAGGCATCAACACCAGTGGGAGCTGAGGGGCAGCTGGAACAGGGTATAAGAGCTTGAGTAGGTGAAGATGGAGTCCAGCCAGCAGGGAGCAGCTTGAAGGGTGAGTAGAGTGGTCACAGGGTGCAAGGAGCTAGCTTATGACACAGACCATCAGAGCCCAAACAGGGTGAGAGTGGGGGAGTCCCATAGTGGGGTGGAGAGGACGTTCAGGTTGGAGGGGGGGTCAGCATAAGGTATCAGTGCCTGAGGAGAAAGAGGAAGGCATTCTGTGGGATGGGGGCAGGCAGAGATGGAAGCGTGTGGGTGGATCAAATGAGACAGTTTACAGATGACGGTAGGGTACAGATTTCTCACTGCTGGAGAAGGGAGTTGCAGATACTCAAAAGGAAAAACCAGAATGAACCCTTTGTTGTTGGATTGAAATGGAAGGTATTGATGTTAGCAGTTCTCAGTAAACAGATTTACACATATGGCTTTCCAGGTGGCGCTAGTGGTAAAGCGCCCACCTGCCAATGCAGGAGATATAAGAGATGCGGGTTTGATCCCTGGGTCGGGAAGATCCCCTGGAGGGGGGCCTGGCAACCTACTCCAGTATTCTTGCCTGGAGAATCCCATGGACAGAGGAACCTGGCAGGCTACAGTCCATGGGGTTGTAAACATCCATGGTCTCACATAGACATAGAATTAAAGAAGTAGAAAAAAATTTTTTTCTTGTGATGAGAATTCTCCATTTACTCTCTTAACTTTCATATGATACATATAAAACAGTGTTAATTATATTTATCGTATTATATATTATAGCCCTAGTATTTATTATCTCTGAAAGTTGAGATAATTTATCTTTTAATCATATCTTTTGAATACCTTCAAGTAACCCCTCCGTCCATGCCACTCTCCCCCATCCCCTACTTTTGGTAATCATAAAAATCTGATCTCTTTTCCAGGAGTTGGTTAGTTTGTTTTTGAAGTGTATGCTTAGTCCCTCCGTCGAGTCGGACACTTTTCCACCCCATGACTATAGCCTGCCAGGCTCCTTTGTCCATGGGGATTCTCCAAGCAAGAATACTGGAGTGGGTTGCCCTGCCCTCCTCCAGGGGATCTTCCCAACCCAGGGATAGAATCCAGGTCTCCCGCATTGTGGGCAGATTCTTTACTGTCTGAGCTACCAGGGAGGCCCATGAATACTGGAGTGGGTAGCCTATCCCTGCTCTAGTGGATCTTCCTGACATAGATATCGAACCAGGGTCTCCTGCATTGCAGGCAGATTCTTTACCAGCTGAACTACTGGGGGGAGCTCATGTTTTTAAAGTATAATTGACTTACAACACTATGAGAGTTCCTGGTTCACAACATAGTGATTTTATATGTCTGTACATTACAAAATGGCCACTACCATACGCCCAGTTATGATGTCACCATATGAAGATATTATAGAATTATTGACCATATTCCCCACACTGTGCACTTCCTACCTGTGACATTTATTTACTAGCTGGTAACTTGTACTTCTTCATCACCTTTACCTATTATTCTCCCCTCCAGTATTTCCTTCCCTCTGGCAACGACGACCTGTTTGCTGTCTTTATCAGTGACCTTGTTTCTGTTTCTTTATGTGGGTTCATTTGTCTTGATTTTTAGATTCTCGATCTAAACTAAATCATACATTATTTGTTTTTCTCTGGCTTACTTGTCTTAGCATAATACCCTCGGTACACCCATGTTGTTGCAAAATGCAAGATTTAATTTTTTTGTAGCTGAGTAATATTCCATTATATGTATATACACCACATATTCTTTATCCATTCATTCAATAATGGGCACTTGGGTGTGTGCGCGCTCAGTCGTGCCCCACTCTTTGTGACCCCATAGACTGTAGCCGGCCAGGATCCTCCATGGGATTTTCCAGGCAGGAATACAAGAGTGGGTTGCCATTTTCTACTCCAGGGGTTCTTCCCTACCCAGCGATTGAACCTGTCTCTTGAATCTCCTGCATTGGCGGGCAGATTCTTTACCACTGCGCAGTTGCTTCCGTATTTTAGCTATTGTAAAAAAATGGGGCTCTAAAGGTAGCTCAGCTGGTAAAGAATCCGCCTGCAATTCAGGATACCCCCGGTTTTATCCCTGGGTGGGGAAGATCCCCTGGAGGAAGGCATGGTAACCCACTCCTGAATTCTTGCCTGGAGAATCCCCATGGACAGAGGAGCCTGGCAGGCAAAAGTTCATGGGGTCACAAAGAATCGGACATGAGTGAGCCAGTAAGCACAGCACACAAACATAGGGAGCATGTATGTTTTCTAATTAGCGTTTTTACTAATTAGAAAAGGGAGGAGCCAGGGGTAGTGCCTGCCCACCGATGGACACATTTGGGGGGTGGGGGTCGCTGGCTGTGGTGCCCTGGGGTACTGGGGGCTAGTGCCAGCTCTCAGGTGGGCGGGGCTGTGTCCTGACCTTGCTGTGACCCCCTGGGAGTTCAGGGGAGTCCTTCAGCAGCCAGCCTGCTAATGGGTGGGGCTGTGTCCCTTCCCAGCTGGCTGCTCCACCCCAGGCCATCAGATCCAGTGCAAACTGGCTGATGGGTGGGGCCTGGACCGGCACTAGTAAGCTGGAGGCAGGATTCTGAAACGGTGTTTACCACCTCCAGCGTCCTCGGGGTGGGACGAGCTCCCACAAGTGGCTGCTGACAGTGCTTGT
>NW_011495037.1:1622789-1625419 GCF_000754665.1 Bison bison bison
CTCAAGAGTCTTCAACACCACAGTTCAAAAGCATCAATTCTTCAGCGCTCAGCTTTCTTCACAGTCCAACTCTCACATCCATACATGCATGTATGTTTTCTAATTAGTGTTTTTACTAATTAGAAAAGGGGCCAGGGGTAGTGCCAGTCCACCGATGGACACATTTGGGGGGTGGGGGTCGCCGACTGTGGTGCCTTGGGGTAGTGGGGGCTAGTGCCAGCCCTCTAGTGAGCGGGGCTGTGTCCTGACCTTGCTGTGATACCCCCTGGGAGTTCTAGGGTCCTTCAGCAGCCTGCCTGCTAATGGGTGGGGCTGTGTCCCTTCCCAGCTGGCTGCTCCACCCCAGGCCATCAGATCCAGTGCAAACTGGCTGATGGGTGGGGCCTGGACCGGCACTAGTAAGCTGGAGGCAGGATTCTGAAACGGTGTTTACCACCTCCAGCGTCCTCGGGGTGGGACGAGCTCCCACAAGTGGCTGCTGACAGTGCTTGTGTCCCCGGGGTGAGTCCCAGCTGCCTCCTGCCTGTCCAGGAGGCTCTCCCGAGATCAGCAAGTGGGTCTGGCCCAGGCTGCTTTCCCATTACCGTCTCTGCACTGGGTCCCCGGGAGTGCGAGATTCTGTTTGCGCCCTTTGAGTGGAGTCTGTGACCTATGGCCTTCCGGCCCTCCTGAAAGTAAGCCCCGCTCGCCTTCAAGACACGCTTCCCGGGGGCTCCTCTTCCCGTGGCGTGGCCCCTGGCTGACGAGCCTAGTGTGGGGCTTGGCTCCTCAGCCTTGGGGAGAACCCCTGCAGTGGTGACTGCCTTCTCATGGGTCAGTTGCTGGGGCGGGGCCCGGGACAGCTAGTGCTGGTAGTTCTACGGGGACACGTTAGGCTGGGCCTTGGGACACGTTAGGCTGGGCCTCGGGACGGATCGTGGGGTGGGGGGAGGTCCTGAGAACTGGAACCCAACAGCCCCTGCCGCGAGAACGCGTTGCTGTAGAAACAGGAAAGAGCCAGAGGCGCACGCGCGCTCGCCCGCGCCAGCCTCCTGTCGCCCGCCGGCACCCCCTGTCGGCAGAGTCAAACTGTGGTCTGCAGAACCCGGGTCCTAACGTCTCACCGCGGGGGGAAGAAGGTGGATTTGGAGCTGGGCGACAACCGCTTAGTCACCCACTCAGGTCAGTCTAACTGTTCTGATGTTACCACCTGGGGAAACAGAGGCTGAAGGCCCCAGTGCTAGGAGAGGCGGGCGTGTGTGCTCAGTCGCTTCAGCCGTGTCTTAGACCGTTAGTCTAAACTCTGAGACTAAACTCTTTAGTCCCGTCTTTAGACTCTTTGTGACCTTATGGACTGGCGGCTGCCAGGCTCCCTCTGTTCATGGGACTCTCCAGGCAAGAAGCCTGGGGTGGGTAGTCATTCCCTTCCCGACCCAGGGATCGAACTCGCGGCTCTTCTGTGTCTCCTGCATTGGGACCGCGGGTTCTTTACCACCTGTGCCACCGAGAGCAGAAGTCAGTGGGTGGAGGGGGGTGGGGGGGGGGATGTTTTTTTAAGGCCCTACCAGCGTCCCGGGCCGCACCCGAACTGGACCTAACATCTACCGGTTTTGAGGGGAAGCCTCGGCCTTGCTTGCCTAAGTATTCCAGACGCGGCCGACGCTGTGGCTGCCCTGTCTGTCAGGGAAGCACCCTTCCCCAGAAGTCAGAATTTAGGACCAGCTCATTTACTGCCAAACCCTGTTTACTCGGTATTTTTGTTTTGACTGTCCGCTTGAAAGTGAAAGCGTGGGTAGCCTTTCCTTTCTCCAGGGCATCTTCCCAACCCAGGGATTGAACCCATGTCTCGTGCACTGCAGGCGGATTCTTTACCAGCTGAGGTATCAGGGAAGTCCCCGACTATCAGCTTGGAACATGGTTAATATGCTGAGAAGCCACAGGTGGAACGTTTTAATCCATGCTGTCCTCCAAGGGGTCTTCCCTAACCAGGTATCAAACCTGTGCTTTTATGTCTCCTGCATTGGCATGGGAGTTCTTGACCACTAGTGCAACCTGGGCAGCCCTAATCCACAACCTTACTATAAACCAGACAGCGTGGCTCAGACAGTCAAGAATCCACCTGCAATGCAGGAGACCTGGGTTGGGAAGATCCCTTGGAGGAGGGCATGGCAACCCACTCCAGTATTCTTGCCTGGAGAACCCCTTGGACAGAATCCCCACGCAAAAGTTCATGGGGTCACAAAGAATCGGACATGACTGAGCCAGTAAGCACAGCACACAATAATAGGGAGCATGTTCAGTTCAGTCGCTTAGTTGTGTCCGACTCTTTGCGACCCCATGAATTGCAGCACGCCTGGCCTCCCTGTCCATCACCAACTCCTGGAGTTCACTCAAACTCACGTGCATCGAGTCAGTGATGCCATCCAGCCATCTCATCCTCTGTCGTCCCCTTCTCCCCCAAATCCCTCCCAGCATCAGAGTCTTTTCCAATGACTCAACTCTTCGCATTAGGTGGCCAAAGTATTGGAGTTTCAGCTTTAGCATCAGTCCTTCCAGTGAACACCTAGGACTGACCTCCTTCAGAATGGACTGGTTGGATCTCCTTGCAGTCCAAGGGACTCTCAAGAGTCTTCAACACCACAGTTCAAAAG
>NW_011495037.1:1625519-1627210 GCF_000754665.1 Bison bison bison
CTGTGGCTGCCCTGTCTGTCAGGGAACACCTTCCCCAGAAGTCAGAATTTAGGACCAGCTCATTTACTGCAAACCCTGTTACTCGGTATTTTGTTTGACTGTCCGCTTGAAAGTGAAAGCGTGGGTAGCCTTTCCTTTCTCCAGGGCATCTTCCCAACCCAGGGATTGAACCCATGTCTCGTGCACTGCAGGCGGATTCTTTACCAGCTGAGGTATCAGGGAAGTCCCCGACTATCAGCTTGGAACATGGTTAATATGCTGAGAAGCCACAGGTGGAACGTTTTAATCCATGCTGTCCTCCAAGGGGTCTTCCCTAACCAGGTATCAAACCTGTGCTTTTCTCCTGCATTGGCATGGGAGTTCTTGACCACTAGTGCAACCTGGGCAGCCCTAATCCACAACCTTACTATAAACCAGACAGCGTGGCTCAGACAGTCAAGAATCCACCTGCAATGCAGGAGACCTGGGTTGGGAAGATCCCTTGGAGGAGGGCATGGCAACCCACTCCAGTATTCTTGCCTGGAGAATCCCCATGGACAGAGGAGCCTGGCGGGCTGCAGTCATGGGGTCACAGAGAGGACAAGGTTGAACTACTAAGCCAGCTAACCAGCCAGGCAACTCTTAGGAATAACAAGCAGTGCTTCAGGTAGATGTGTTGTTCAAAACAAAGGGAAACTTTCTAAAAATAATTTCTTAAAGCTAAATTTAGACTTGTATTGAAAAGAACTTTAGGCGAATGCATTTAAATAGGTTTTACTTCTACTTTGTAAACATTAGTCAGATTTTCATGGAATCCAAAATTTCTAAAAACTAGTTTCTTGCTGTCAAATCACTATTTGTTATGGTTTATAATTGCATTTTGCAATATAGATGGTACACACAGTACAGCTTAAGAATATTTTATTGATACAAGTAAACCTTATTGATACAAATGAATGTGCTTATCCAAGAATATGGTTATATTTCTCAGGAAAACTTGCTTTAGCTGAAATATTGACTTCCTGTAGTTTGCATAAACCTAGGAAAGGATTGAAAAGGATTTTAAATCATAAAAAGGATTTAAGTGAATCCAAAGTTAATTTGGATTTGCAAAAAAGCAAAATGGCTGTCTGGGGAGGCCTTACAAATAGCTGTGAAAAGAAAAGAAGCGAAAAGCAAAGGAGAAAAGGAAAGATATAAGCATCTGAATGCAGAGTTCCAAAGAATAGCAAGAAGAGATAAGAAAGCCTTCCTCAGGGGTCAGTGCAAAGAAATAGAGGAAAACAACAGAATGGGAAAGACTAGAGATCTCTGCAAGAAAATCAGAGATACCAAGGGAAGATTTCATGCAAAGATCGGCTCGATAAAGGACAGAAATGGTATGGACCAAACAGAAGCAGAAGCTTTAAGAAGAGGTGGCAAGAATACACAGAAGAACTGTACAAAAAAGATCTTCACAACCCAGATAATCACGGTGGTGTGATCACTGACCTAGAGCCAGACATCCTGGAATGTGAAGTCAAGTGGGCCTTAGAAAGCATCCCTATGAACAAAGCTAGTGGAGGTGATGGAATTCCAGTTGAGCTATTTCAAATCCTAAAAGATGCTGTGAAAGTGCTGCACTCAATATGCCAGCAAATTTAGAAAACTCAGCAGTGGCCACAGGACTGGAAAAGGTCAGTTTTCATTCCAATCCCAAAGAAAGGCAATGC
>NW_011495037.1:1627626-1645395 GCF_000754665.1 Bison bison bison
CAACCTAAACAGCATATTCAAAAGCAGAGACATTACTTTGCCAACAAAGGTCCATCTAGTCAAGGCTACGGTTTTTCCTGTGGTCATGTATGGACATGAGAGTTGGAGTGTGAAGAAGGCTGAACGCCAAAGAATTGATGCTTTTGAACTGTGGTGTTGGAGAAGACTCTTGAGAGTCCCTTGGACTGCAAGGAGATCCAACCAGTCCATTCTGAAGGAGATCAGCCCTGGGATTTCTTTGGAAGGAATGATGCTAAAGCTGAAACTGCAGTACTTTGGCCATCTCATGCGAAGAGTTGAGTCATTGGAAAAGACTCTGATGCTGGGAGGGATTTGGGGCAGGAGGAGAAGGGGACGACAGAGGATGAGATGGCTAGATGGCATCACTGACTCGATGGACGTGAGTCTGAGTGAACTCCAGGAGTTGGTGATGGGCAGGGAGGCCTGGCATGCTGCGATTCCTCGGGTCGCAAAGAGTCCGACACGACTGAGCGACTGAACTGAACTGAAAGTTAATTTAATTCAACATAAATTTTAATTGCGGATGTCAAATGTGTGGAATGTATGAGTATTGAATTTATTGATGCATTTTGAATGTCCTTATTGATTTTTCTTTTAAAATCAATTAGTGACTTTTTGGTTTGTTTTTATGCATGTTTCCATTTCAAATTGGAAACTCTACTCCTCTGAGGAGGAGAGTAGTAAAGTAAAAGTATTGCACTGCCCTTAGGGGGTTTCTCTAGGGCTTCTTAGAAGTATTTTATGGATTGCATAGCTGTCGATTAAGTATAGCCAGTGCTTGATTATGCCAGCTCCGGGTACGGGGGTGAGGAAACTTGGACAAAAAGAGTAGGCTCAGAATGACTCTTGTCCCTAACCCCCACTCCAATTAGAATAGCTAGAGTGTTATTGGCTCAATATATTGGGGTTTACTCTGAGAAAAATCTAAAAAACAATGTTTGAAAACTGATGGACTCTACAACCTGCAAAACCCTTTGCAGGTGTGACATCATGTTGACACTCTATAAATCATCTTGTGTTGCAGCTTCTGGAAGTTCCATATGCCCCCTCTTTATAGTCTTCTTCCTTTTCTTTGCAATGACTCGCCTTTGGCTGTAGAAGAGGTCAAACAGATTACCTTCGAGGAACACAAATTCTAGAGCCAGCGTGCACGTTGACTGATCCGTGGCCACCAGGAAACATCCCCTCCACATGCACTTTCTTGGAGCAGTAGGGTTATCATTTTCTACGAGTCTGTTTTAATTCTGGATTGAGATTGTGCGCCATCTGCTGGACATATGTTGCTGCACTACAAGAGAACATTTATTCTCAGAAGTGTTTTTTGAAATATTTATTAATACTTAAAAAAATTGTAAAAGTCATGTTTATTATAGGAAATGGATAAGTGTAGGAAATAATATAGCATAAGACAAAGATCTGGAGATAACTACTACTAATATCTAGCAGTTTTTGTTTTTTGTTTTTAAATACACGCAAGTGTAAGTCCCTGGAGTAGGAAATGGCAACCCACTCCAGCTCTAGTATTCTTACTGGGAAAATTCCATGGACAGAGGAGCTTAGATGGGCTACAGTCCATGGGGTTGCAAAGAGTCGGACACGACTAAGCACACACAACGCACGAATATGTCATCATTAGGTTTGATTTGTGTTTTCAGGGGTTTTGTTTTGTTTTTATTGAAGTATAGTTGGTTTACAGTGCTGTGTTAGTTCCAGGTGTACAGGTGTGTATACATATACACACATATATATTGTTTTTCAGATTCCTTTCCATTATAGGTTATCACAAGCTTCGGAAATAGTTCTCTGTGTTATACAGTAGGTGGTACTTGTTTATCTATTTTCTGTACAATAATATATATCTGTTAATCCTAAATTCCCAATTATCCCTCCCACTTCCCCTTTGGTAACCATAAGTTGTTTTTCCATGTTTGTGTGTCTGTTTCTGTTTTAAATAAGAAAACATTTAAGTTTGAGGTCCACACTCTGCTCATTTGGGTTGCAGCTGTAGTAAAAGGAGAGGGCACTTTGCAGATATGAGGTTCATGGGGTGGGAGTGCACTTGGGTTCTATTGTGTGTGAACCTTAAGGTTTGCTTTGCGAGTTATGCAAGACAGGGATCTTACTACCTTCGAACTTACCTGGGCAGCGTGGGAGGAGGTACGGGTGGGGGTGTGGGTTAGACCCTGGGGAAAGGGTCTTTTATTGCTTGGATTCCCAGGAAACAGCTCCCTGAGTACTAGTCCAGAGTCGCACTGCTCCTTTATGTCAGTGATCATGTACTGAGCCCCAGTGTGCTCATGGCTATGACATATGCTACAGAACTGAAGAAGTCTTACTCTCTCCTTGCTTCCAACTGTTCTTGTATTATGTCAATATTATGTTATTTATTTACATAAAGCTCCGTTATCATCATAGCTATATTGGGACTATATATCTTTTATAAATATAAAAAATGATGCTCTCTTGTCGTTCCTAATTCTTTTCATCTTAAAGTTTGAAATTAAGATTGCCAACTCTATGTTTTTTGTTTGAATGTTTCCATATATTTTTATTCATTCTTTTGTTTTTAGCCTTTTTGATATATAATTTAGAATATTATGCTAGCAGATACAATAGAGTTTGTTTTTTTAATTAAATTTGTCAGTGTGTTAAAAAGAAAAATAAATGAAGAAATCTGTTGCTTTGAAATGAGGTAAGTCCAGTACCAGAGAACAGTATATAGACAACTAACTATAACACAGGGCTTTCTTGGTAGCTCAGTGATAGAGAATCTGCCTGCCAATGTAGAAGACCCAGGTTTGATCCCTGGATCTGAAAGATCCCCTAAGGAAATGGCAACCTACTCCAGTATTCTTGCCTGGAGAATCCCATGGACAGAGAAACCTGGCAAGTTATAGTCCATGGGGTCACAAAGAGTCAAACTCACCTTTGTTTAGCAACTAAACAACTATTACAACACAAGCTTGGAAACATAGAAGCAGGGTGCTGACTCTAATTGTGCAACAGGACTGAGGAAAGGACAGTGACATTCAGTGACAGGCTCACGGAAGGATGCAGTGACCGTGAGGCTGGGAAAGCAGACTCAGGTCATGTATCAAGGCTGAGGATCACAAAACTCCACCGCCGTGTTGGAGAAGGAAGGTGACACAGTGTAAGGCGATTTTAGGAGGATGACCATGGTAGTCATGTGTGGAGATATCAGGATTAAAGGCACATAAACCGGGCTAGGGCCCCAAGCTGTCCTGTTAACTGTGTGGAGTATGAAATAGAGATGAAAATGCCTTATTCAGTGAACTTAGGAATCAGAGTAAAGTAGAAAATCACATCCCATGACTAATTACTGCTAAATAAAGTAAAATTTGGACCCAATTGTAAAAGAAATCTGAGAGCAGATATATGTTCTGTGGATCTGGCCTCCCCAGTGGCTCAGGGGTAAAGAATCTGCCTGCAATGCAGGAGACCTGGGTTCAATCCCTGGGTCAGCAAGATACCCTGGAGAAGGAAATGGCAACCCACTCCAGTATTCTTGCCTGGAGAACTCCATGGACAGAGGAGCCTGGCGGGCTACAGTCCATGGGGTCACAAAGAGTCAGACACAACTGAAGCGACTGAGCACACAGCGCTGATGGATCCTTAACAATATGCAGAGCCTTCCAATACAAAGTAGCAGACCCTAGGGGAAACTGGAAACCCTTCCCTTAGAATTGAAAGCCTTCAATAGACTTCCAGTACATCCTTGGCACCTGAGCGACCAGGAAAATGGGGCAGAGTGTGGAGACGCACAGAAGCGATGCTTGCTGTTGGAGTGGTAGGATTGGGGAGACAGGGTGGCAGTCAGCCGTGCAGCTCCTTGTCTTGATCAGTAAAAGGACCAGGGACACTCCAAGTCAGAGGAGTTGCAAGCCAGGAACACACGCGAAGCCGGAAAGAATGGCCTCCATGCTATGACCAGAGATAATCAGAAATTATTAGAATGGGACCTCTGCAAAGGCACTGGGGAAAAAACCCAAATAACTGGTGAAGAATACACAGCAGAACAAATACACCATAAAGAAGAAGAAAATATGAACAAATTTCTCCATGGAATAAAAAAAAATTGGGGAGCATTCCTCTTTGAAATGAGAGGTCAAATCAGAGATAGGACTCTTTTAAAGAGATGAATCATGTCTTATTTGTCTTTTTATCTTTCACAGGGTGCCTCGCCAGTAAGGTATTTAATCAGTGCTTGCTATGTGAATGATTCAAAGAGCAGTCATAATAGATCCCAGTGAGCACCTCCAGTGATCAAGCCACTGGTCCTAGTTCAGGTTATCAGCTTCATTCACTTCTAAACCTTTATGTTGATTCCCACTAGGAAGTCTGTCCTTTCAAAAGTACGACTCATAAGAGTTTCACAACAGAACAGTACCTTAATCAAATGATAACCTGCAGTAATGGTACCCGACAGTAAGGATTCATCTCATTGGGATCCTTCCAGTAGAGGCTTAGATAAACCCACTGAAATCCTGTTCAGTAGCTGCTGAGAAGGATGCTAATGCAGTTAGGAAGTTAAACTAGAGAGTTTCCTACTGCAGCCCCTTCCTCGATGCTCCTGACTCTCAAAATCAGTGACTTTAATTACTTTATAAGCCACATCCTATATCACATTGGGTTTATTAAAATTATTTGGCTTCAAGTAACAAATTTTCTTATATACCCTTCTTTCTCACAGGAAGGGTAAATACTCATTTGTGCTATTTTCAGTTAATAGAATATTCTGGGAATGGTGTCATAAAGATCTTCCTCATTCTTTTTCACAGTTGCATAGTAGTCTATGTTTACAGTACATGTGGCTACATCATACTTTGTTCAACCACTCTTGTATGTATGGGCATTCCAATATTTCCCAGTTTAAGAAATACTACAATACATAAGTTTATGAGTGGTGTTATTTTTAAAGTAACAGTTGAACTCTTGAACAGTGTGGGGGTTGAAGTGCTGACCTTCTACAATGGCAAAATTCTGATCATAACTTGTAGCCAGACTTGCGTATCCAGAATTCCTCTGTGTCCAAGGTTTCTCAGAATCCATGGATTCAACCTCCAGCAGGTTTAGCTATCTGTGAATCATGTGTGTGCCTGCGTTCTAAGTTGCTTCAGTTGTGTCTGACTCTCCGTGACCCTATGAGCTGAAGATCAGCAGACTCCTTTGTCCATGGGATTCTCCAGGCAAGAATACTTGAGTGGGTTGCCGTGCCCTCCTCTAGGGGATCTTTCCAACCTAGGGATCGAACCCTCATTTCTTACATCTGCTGCATTGGCAGGTAGGTTCTTTACCACTAGCATCACTTGGGAAGTCCGTGGATCATGTAGTATTATGGTATTGAAAAAAAACAGCTGTATAAGTGGACCTGTACAGTTCAAACCCATGTTGCTCAAGGGTTAACTATGAGATGGCTGAATGGCATCACTGACTCGATACACATGAGTTTGGGTGAACTCTGGGAGCTGGTGATGGACAGGGAGGCCTGACGTGCTGCGATTCATGGGGTCACAAAGAGACACGACTGAGCGACTGAACTGAACTGATATAGTTTGTTACAAATTCGTATACAGATAGCTGCTGCTGCTGCTGTTGCTGCTAAGTCGCTTCAGTTGTGTCCGACTCTGTGCGACCCCAGAGACGGCAGCCCACCAGGCTCCCCCATCCCTGGGATGCTCCAGGCAAGAACACTGGAGTGGGTTGCCATTTCCTTCTCCAGTGCATTAAAGTAAAGAGTGAAAGTGAAGTCGCTCAGTTGTGTCCAACTCTTAGCAACCCCATGGACTGCAGCCTACCAGGCTCCTCCATCCATGGGATTTTCCAGGCAAGAGTACTGGAGTGGGTGCCATTGCCTTCTCCGATTCAGGTAGCTACAAACTGACAAATGAATATAACTTACAGATATAAAGGATTTTAAACTCCAAGAATTAACAGGTAACTGAGGAATGTTTTTCTGTGTGAATTCTTAATTTTAAAAAAGCAGCCAATTTTGAATTACCTCCACTTAAGCTCTAAAAAACCTGAGAACATCTAAAGAGAGAAAATTATTTTCTTAGTCAAAGTCATGTCAAAGTGCAATATATTCAGGACTAGGAACTTTAGCAAAGTATAATTAACTTTACAAAATACTATCTTCTATCTTTTAAAGTCATATTGTTATCTTTTTAAAAAATGATGTGAAATTCCTCTGAAACTTTGCTAGCTACATGATTAGTTTGCAATGCTTTAGATTTTTTTAAGCAGATCTCCCCCCCCCTTTTTTTTTAATTGAGGTGTGGTTAATTTACAATGTTGTGTTAATTCAAGTGCACAGTGATTCAGTTATGCACATATATATTCTTTTTCAGATATTTTTCATTATAAGCTATTGTAAGATATATAGTTCCCTCCGCTATTAAAAATATCATTAGAATTTGCTTGAGAAACTTGAAAATAATACAGGAAAATTATTTTGTGTAATTTATGTCTTTTTAAAATTGAAGAAATAAGAGGAAGCAATAACTTTGGAAGTTGTGGCACACATTTCTTAGCACTTAAATTTTTAAAAAAGATTTTCGGTTGGGACTTTTCTTGGTTGACCATAATCCATATCCTTTAGAGGATTTTCCTTCAGTTTTACAGGATAATCCCTTGCATTTGGACCTTGATGTATGTTCTTTCTGTAGCATCTTGTGTGGTCAGATCAGTGAAGAGTGCATTCTCCTGTTATGCATGTAAGAACAAAGCCAAACATTGGCCAAAGATGTGTTTTTGTAAGGTGTGATTGCCTGTGAAAAAATCTGGCAGGATTTTTACCTGATTTGAGGATTGTTAATCCTTAACTGGCAAGATGGAATTGGCAGTTCTTACATGACAAGATGATGTATTTTTGATGGGCAGAATTTACTATGTAATCTTAAAAATACAGCTTTTGCCTTATGGTTATAAAATTCAGGTCAAACATACTTAATTCTGGTACCACCTTAAGGTTTTACATCACTGCCGAAGGAATTACAAGCTCTTATGACTAAGATTTTGTTTCCTTTTTCCTTGTTTTTGTGGCAAAAGTTATTAGGAGTGAAATGGTTTTTACCATATAATTCAGAAATGAATGAGGCAGGTGTTAATCTCTCTGAAAAGTGGTTTTAATGACCCACATCACAACATCTGAGTCCTGGTGACGGAGGAGAATGATTAGAGGACTGTAATTTAGAGATTAATGTATGTCTTAGGCACAGCTTATAAACATGGTTTAGTTTCTCATTGAGAAGTAGGCACTCACATCAGTTTTTTTCTAAATGGTTTTTAGCTTAAATGTGTATGTATACATCTTTATATTTATATGCAATACTTACTGTGTAATCTCAAGAATACAGCAGTTACTTAGTGGGTATAAAATTCAGGTCAAATATACTTAATTCTGGCACCACCTTCAGGTCTTGTATCCCTGTAAGATACAAGATACAAGATGGGTTGGAAGCTCCTGTAACTTGACAGTTTTGTTTCCCTTCTTTGTTCTTTGCAAGATTTCTGTGTGTGTGTGTGTGTGTGTGTGTGTGTGTTGTGTGTTAGTCACTCAGTCACAGTCCGACTCCACAATCCCATGGACTGTAGCCCACCAGCCTCCTCTGTCCATGGAGTTCTCCAGGCAAGAATATTGGTGTGGGTAGCCATTTCCTTCTCCAGGGGATTTTTCCCACCCAGGAATGGAACCTGGGTTTCCTGCATTGCAGGCAGATTCTTTGACCATCTGAGCCATCAGGGAAGCCTTTACTACATATCTGTATCTATAATATATATATTGGGCTGTTTACACTGAAGTGTAAAAATAGCTAGCAAACAATTTGCTGTTAACATTAGTTGAATATCTGAAGTTGAGATATAACATTGAGCAGTAGAGTTAAATTGTGGATTCTAGATTCGTTGCTTATTGCAGATTGAAGATGGGTGAGCAAATGAAATGATCATTGCCTGATTTTACATGATTTTAGATAGACACATGGTGGAAGAGATAGGTAACAATTACACCCACTCTCCAGCCCCTCTGTTTTTCCACCTCTCCTCCTCTCAGCCACTCTGACAAAGCGTTAAATTGTAGGAACACCTTAGGGGCCTTCTGACTTTTCCCCCCAGAGGGTTCTGCGGTTTCTCAGCAAAACAAAGGAAACCAGGCAGTACAGTTTCTCTTTGTCCGGTATTCTTCTCCTCTTTATCATCCAAACATAAAGGTATGTGTGCTTTCTCTTTCCCACTGCTTCGGCTTGGCAAGGCAACTTTCTTTGCAAAGTAGGCACTCACAACATTGTGAAAATCATCACTGGAAAGACCCTCCTTTTCAAATGATGCTCTTGAGTCCCTCTGAGGCTGGCAGAGAGAGGATAGGTAAAAGCAAGCCACAGGATGTCGATTCTGAATAGATACCATCACAGTCAATGTGGTGCAGGTAAGAGCAGAAGAAAATTGGGGTGCTTTTGTTGCAGAGCATCGTAAAACAAAAACAAAAACTAAGAAATGAGCGTACAAGGGCCTTTGGGAAAAGGACCTCCACGCTTGAAATTTGGGATGAGTGGTTCTGAAGTATGTTTACCAGGACACATTTGAATGTATACTTAGCAGCATCAGGCTGAAGTGGCCCAGGCTGTTGGTCTCATAAACCAGTTTTCTTCTTTCTTTGCTTTGCATTGATGGGGCAGACTCATCAGGCAGACATTTTTTTTTTTTAAATAATCCTTAAAATCGCAAGGAGGAATATAAATGTATAATTGAAGAGATCCAGATAATGAGTGAGGTGTGAACTCGTTAGGGGCTTTGGTTTCGTTCAGAATGACCACAGAATGCAGCCTTCCTGGCACTAACAAGAAATAGAACTAAAGCAGCAGTATGGTTGCACAGCTTATCGTATTCTCTTCTGAATGCATTTCAAATTACTTTATGATAGCTGTTTTCACATTATTTTATACCGGGCCATTTTACATGTGTATGTGTGGTAAATCCAGCAATAAAAATGTTCCTAGGAATCATTATACATTGCAAATAAAGGTGTTTCTAAAGCATTAACGTTGCTTTAAAAACAGGCTCAAAGACTTGGATCAAGATAACTTTTAATTCTTATGGAAGAATGGAGATTTCGTTGGAGATATCCAGCGATTTTGTGGCTTTGAATACAACTGAGTCAGCCAGGAGGGAGCAGCAAGGGGATGGCCTCAATTGACCGCCAGCACCAAAGTTGTTTCTCTTCCCAAATAGGTCCCTGGTGGGATTTGGCTCACCTATTATCTGAGTGATCTGTCATTTTCACCAAGAATGGGAATTGAAGCTAGAGACAGAATGAGATTAAGATAACTTGACTCTCTTCTTCAAGGGCATTGAATGAAAACGTGTGTGTGTTTTACTTCTAAATGTTTCCTGAGGAGTGTCTGAGTGTCTGAATAAACCCCTTTATCTGCTACTGAGTAAAAGTGGAGACCAACTTTTGAGCTAGAGCTTAAACTGAAGACGTTTCCTCCCTTGAAAATGTGAAAATATCCTTAGGGATAAAAGTAGAAAAAGGACTTTACCTTGTGCAAGATACCATCAGCTGACTTTAACTGTACCGTGCTGGAGGCAACCTGAAGAGAGAGTTAAGTGCTTATGGTTGTGAGTCATTTCACTGCATTTCCCTCGATGATGGGTACCTGAGAGTGAGCAGAAATGCGGGGTTCAGGGCCCACTGCTGTTTCTGGGGTGACCTAGTTCTGGAGGCCTCCACAGGGTGAGAAACTTGCCCGGGTGTATGGATCTGGAGTTTAAAGGTAAACACAATTCCGTCATGCTGGCTCTTATGTACGCACAGTAGTAGTGTGTGTGCGCTCAGTCGTGGCCCACTCTTGCAACCCCACAGTCTGTAGCCTGCCAGGCTCCTCTGTCCATGGGATTCTCTAGGCAAGAACACTGGAGGGGGTTGCCATTTCCTCCTCCAGGGATCTTCCCAACCCAGGGATCAAACCCCTCTTGTTCCTGCATTGGCAGGCAGAGTCTTTACCACTGATGCCACCTGTACATATAAGTCAACTTTAATACTTCATCTGATTCCTAACCTGAGAAACTTGGAGAAAAGCCTGTCTGTCCAGGGCTCTTCCCAGTCAGCATTTTCTGAAAGGATTTTTAAGAGTAATCTTATCTGTATGTAAGAACTATACAAAAAAGATCTTCACAACCCAGATAATCACGATGGTGTGATCACTGACCTAGAGCCAGACATCCTGGAATGTGAAGTCAAGTGGGCCTTAGAAAGCATCACTACGAACAAAGCTAGTGGAGGTGATGGAATTCCAGTTGACCTATTTCAAATCCTGGAAGATGATGCTGTGAAAGTGCTGCACTCAATATGCCAGCAAATTTGGAAAACTCAGCAGTGGCCACAGGACTGGAAGGGGTGTTTTCATTCCAATCCCAAAGAAAGGCAATGCCAAAGAATGCTCAAACTACTGCACAATTGCACTCATCTCACACGCTAGTAAAGTAATGCTCAAAATTCTCCAAGCCAGGCTTCAGCAATACATGAACTGTGAACTTCCAGATGTTCAAGCTGGTTTTAGAAAAGGCATGGGAACAAGAGATCAAATTGCCAACATCTGCTGGATCATGGAAAAAGCAAGAGAGTTCCAGAAAAACATCTATTTCTGCTTTATTGACTATGCCAAAGCCTTTGACTGTGTGGATCACAATAAACTGTGGAAAATTCTGAAAGAGATGGGAAGACCAGACCACCTGCCTCTTGAGAAACCTACATGCAGGTCAGGAAGCAACAGTTAGAACTGGACATGGAACAACAGACTGGGTCCAAATAGGAAAAGGAGTACTTCAAGGCTGTATATTGTCACCCTGCTTATTTAACTTATATGCAGAGTACATCATGAGAAACGCTGGACTGGAAGAAGCACAAGCTGGAATCAAGATTGCCGGGAGAAATATCAATCACCTCAGATATGCAGATGACACCACCCTTATGGCAGAAAGTGGAGAGGAACTCAAAAGCCTCTTGATGGAAGTGAAAGAGGAGAGTGAAAAAGTTGGCTTAAAGCTCAACATTCAGAAAACGAAGATCATGGCATCTGGTCCCATCACTTCATGGGAAATCGATGGGGAAACAGTGGAAACAGTGTCAGACTTTATTTTTCTGGGCTCCAAAATCACTGCAGATGGTGACTGCAGCCATGAAATTAAAAGACGCTTACTCCTTGGAAGGAAAGTTATGACCAACCTAGAGAGCATATTGAAAAGCAGAGACATTACTTTGACAACAAAGGTCCATCTAGTCAAGGCTATGGTTCTTCCAGTGGTCGTGTATGGATGTGAGAGTTGGACTGTGAAGAAGGCTGAGCGCCGAAGAATTGATGCTTTTGAACTGTGATGTTGGAGAAGACTCTTGAGAGTCCCTTGGACTGCAAGGAGATCCAACCAGTCCATTCTGAAGGAGATCAGCCCTGGGATTTCTTTGGAGTGAATGATGCTAAAGCTGAAACTGCAGTACTTTGGCCACCTCATGCGAAGAGTTGACTCATTGGAAAAGACTCTGATGTTGGGAGGGCTTGGGGGCAGGAGGAGAAGGGGACGACAGAGGATGAGATGGCTGGATGGCATCACTGACTCAATGGATGTGAGTCTCAGTGAACTCCGGGAGTTGGTGATGGACAGGGAGGCCTGGCGTGCTGCGATTCATGGGGTCGCAAAGAGTCGGACATGACTGAGGGACTGAACTGAGCTGAACTGATCTGTATGTAACTTTCTTCTTTTCAGCTGACTTCTGAATCCAATCCTGAGGTCAGTTATGGCTCATGTGTCTGAGATGGGACCCCTTTCCCAGCACATCTTGGAGGTGTGTGCTGGGACAGAGAGGTGGGAGGAGGCGGACTTGAGTTGATCTAAATGCATCTTCCCCTGTTCCTAGTCCAGCTTCGATTGAAAAGGCTCCGTGTGGCTCAGGTTGATTATATCCGATCCCTAAATGATACCCTGTGGTCATCATAAAAACAAAGCTTGAAGCAATGTAACTTTCTGAAAAGGGCTTAGTTTAGGGAGTCAGACAAATCTGGACTTAAAATCCATGTGGCCTACACGATCTTTCTGGGCCTTAGTTTCCTCATCTGTAAAACAGGGATAGCAGTTCAGAGTGCAGTAGTGGAATTAAATGAAATAATATATGTAGAATGGTGGTTAACAAAGTGCTTGACACATAGTAGGAGCCTAATAATTAGCATTATTAGCATGATATTTATGAAATATTTATTGAGTACTAGCTATGTACTGGAGAATGCAATGGCACCCCACTCCAGTACTCTTGCCTGGAAAAAATCCCATGGACAGAGGAGCCTGGTGGGCTGCAGTCCATGGGGTCGCTAAGAGTTGGACACGACTGAGCAACTTCACTTTCACTTTTCACTTTCATGCTTTGGGGAAGGAAATGGCAACCCACTCCAGTGTTCTTGCCTGGAGAACCCCAGGGACGGGGAGCCTGGTGGGCTGCCGTCTGTGGGGTCGCACAGAGTCGGACACGACTGAAGCGACTTAGCAGCAGCAGCAGCTATGTACTGGGCTTACCAGGTGGCTAAGTGGTAAAGAATCTGCCTTTCATTAAAGATTCAGAAGATGCAGGTTCAATCCCTGAGTCGGGAAGATACCTTGAAAAAGAAAATAGCAACCCTCTCCAGTATTCTTAATCTTATTTGTGTCATGGATGCCTATAGGCCATTTCTCAGAATGTTTTTTTTTTTTTTTCCCCAGAATGATGTTTTTAATCATACAGAAAAAAATTTATAAGGTTACAAAGAAAACCAATCATATTGAAATACACTTAGCAAAATGTTAAAAAAACAATTTATGTTGGTGATATATGTTTTATTGGGGCTTCCCAGGTGGTGCTAGTAGTAAAGAACCCTCCTGGCAATGCAGGAGACATAGGAGACAGGGTTCGATCTCTGGTTTGGGAAGATCCCCGGGAGGAGGGCATGGCAATCCACTCCAGTATTCTTGCCTGGAGAATCCTATGGACAGAGGAACCTGGTGGGCTACAGTCCATAAGATTGCAAAGAACTGGACAAGACTCAGGTGACTTATCATGCATATTTTTTATTATTAATGTGTCAAATGAGATCTACCATCATTTTGAAGAGATGGTGAGTCTCAATGACATTTTGACATATCCCCAACTATAATGAGTTATAAAAACTTGTGTCAAAAGTGTGACTAACACTATTGTGGTTTGTTGGTTTCTTTGTAATAAAAGGAAATATCAGAATTTCAGTTAAAGGTGAGTAAAAATAAATAGATATTCTTTATTCATCCCAAGTTCAAGGGTCCCCTGCTTTCCTTCTCTGGTTAGGAACCCCTGCATGGGAAATGCCAAGCAGGGGAATAAATGGAGTTCTGAACCATTTTATTACTTTTCCTGGGACAGGTATTTTGGACTCCTACTAAAATCCAATTACAGTTTTAGGACCTGGTGGAATTCTACTAAAAATTCCTTTTGCTTTATTCAGAATAAGAAGGAGTAAGTTTTACCCCTAATCTAATCTATTTGTGGAGACCTACATTTCTGTTGGCGAAGACTCTTGAGAGTCCCTTGGACTTCAAGGAGATCCAACCAGTCCATCCTAAAGGAGATCAGTCCTGGGTGTTCATTGGAAGGACTGATGCTGAAGCTGAAACTCCAATACTTTGGCCACCTCATGTGACGAGTTGACTCACTGGAAAAGACCCTGATGCTGGGAGGGATTGGGAGCAGGAGGAGAAGGGGACGACAGAGGATGAGATGGCTGGATGGCATCACCAACTCAATGAACATGAGTTTGAGTAAGCTCTGGGAGTTGGTGATGGACAGGGAGCTGGGCATGCTGTGATTCATGGGGTCGCAGAGTCGGACACGACTGAGCGACTGAACGGAACATTTATTTCATGAAGGACTTAAAGATATGTTGGATCGAGGATTTGCATAAAATATTCATTTTTCCCAATGCAGTTAAATAGATGCTCTTTCAGAAGATGTTCTTGCTTGCAAAGATGATCATAAAGTCATGACTATTCCCATATGGAAGAAAATTTGTTACATGAAGAAGCTAGAAGGTTTAGGACCCCTCTGGGGGCAATTTTCTTGAGGAAGCTTCTAACTGAGCCCAACAAAGAAAGGACTCTTTGAGGATGAGAGTGATGGGGAGGCTTCTTGGAATAAAGAGATAAACCAGGGTTCAAAGGGGAAGGCTGGAATTAGGTAAGCGATGGGAGGGATGTTAACAGGAGTGGGTAGCTCAGTAGCTTTGGGCCAAGGGAAGGAATGTGGGGAGGTGAGCCTAGATAGGTCACCAGAGTCCATTTCGATGAACCTTCACTGATATGCCAGGGATGTGGGATGTAATTGGCAGAGAGGAGTCACTGAAGTCTTCACAGGAATCAGATAAAGACGTTTCTGATTTAAGAATATCAACATGACCACAATGTTCTGGGTAAATTTAGGGTAGGAAGAAATTGTGGGCAGTCGTTATAGGGTGAGATGGCAAAACTGAGTGAAGAAAATTATACCTATCCTAACCGCCTGTAATTTCCTAAGGATGATTCATCTGGAGAACTTATTAATTATTGCCGATCATCACGATTTTCCTCCACAAGTGGTCACCCCAATAGGGTTGGCATCTGACAAGGAATTGATCATTTTAAAATAGCTCCGTATGGTTTTATCTCCAGATAGCTTGAGAAATGCTCCCTGGGAATGTCTGGCTGATGAGATGTGAAATTGCATGGGATAGTGTCAAAGCAAAAACTGCACCTGACCAAGTGAAACAGGCAAAGTAGATTTTATACCATGCTATCATAGAGAAGGAAAGCCAGAACTCAGTCTGAACTCAACTCCACTGAAATAAATGTGGGAGTGAAATATTAGAGGATTTTAGGGGCGAGATCCATGGGATGTGTTGAGCACATTGAGTAATTCCAAAGCTTGCAAATGTTCTCTGTGATTAGGCCACCTGTGTTTACTAACTGGTGCTCACTACTCCACCAGTGAGTGAGTTAGGCTTCTCTACCTTCTCTCAGAGACTGGCAAATGGGTGCCTGGTCTTTCTGGCTGATAACATTTCAAAGGGATAGTTCATAGTCCTTGAGAAAGACCTTCTGGGCTTGTAAAACTGGCCTTAGGAGGCTGGGAAAAGATTTACATCTCAATGGAGTAGAGAAAGAATTCACAATGACACATTTTCTGAAGAAAGGATGTAAGAAAAGGGAGATCAAGGCATAGAGTCAGAAAAAGGTGGAAGTTTAGTCAGACTGAGGTGAACATTATGCTCATCTTGGTCATTATTGCTATTACTGTTATTGCTGTCTTTTGGGTAGCTTCTACCTGACTCATTGGAAAAAGCCCTGATGCTGGGAAAAAATTGAAGGCAGAAGAAGAGGGCTCAGAGGATGAGATGGTTGGATGGCATCACTGATTCAATGGGCCTGAACTTGGGCAAACTCCAGGAGATGGCAAGGGACAGAGAAACCTGGCTGCTGCAGTCCATGGGGTCATAGAATTGGACACGACCTGGTGACTAAACAACAACCACCTGATACAGAATGGAAAGGAAGAGTCAGTGTTAGGAATGTTAGGAGAGAAAAGTCAACATGACTTCTAACCTACCTTGGGACCTGGAGAGGGGATACAAAAGAGTGGACAGTCCACATCTAGTGGCCCCGGACATGGGAGAATGCAGAGGTATTGGTGGGATTGGAGTTTCTGGTTGGCAGGCAGAGTGGTGGTGAGGATGGACTGGTCATAACTGAGCATAACGCTCAGGTCCTTTGTTAGAAACAGCGCCCTGCTCCAGCATGGGAGGTTGATAAGAGAGGCGGGAGCCCGCAGGGCGGCAGTACCATTTCTGGAGCATGGTCCTTTCTGGCAGAACACTGCAGAGAAGCTCAGAGTGGGCATTTGTCATTGGCACTGTGTGTGAGCTTCACCTAAGACGCGCGCGTGCACACATACACACACAGGTGTGCCTGCAGAGACATCTTGTACATATATTGAAGTATTTCAAAGTAAGTTACAGGCATGTAAACAGCTGAGTTGTATGGAAAACTGATTGCTTCCATTTACCACAAGTTGTGTTAGAAATTTGTCAGAAAACTTGAGTGAGAAAGTTAGGGCTTTTGGAGGCAACCCGGGTAATGATTTCGGAAGATGTAATAATGAAACCATCAGAGCAGAGATGTTCGCAGAGTTACTGAGGGTGTGTGCATGATAACACATCTTACTGTTTTTCAAGGAAGTAAGCGTAAGTGGGGGAAGAACCCAGGTCTAAGAATTTCTAGTCCTCTTGAGCAGGAGTAGATGGCCCTAGGGTTGCCTGCTACTGCTAGGTCTGCGATGCTAAGAACTGTCAAAGGTACTTTGCTCATTGAACACCCGGCCAAGAAGATGTCAGTAAAGCATTCTGGAGAAGTCAGATGCAGGATTTAAGAGTGAGTGGTAAAGAAAAATTAAGAGCCAGGAAAGCAATGGTTTTTCCAGTAAGTCTGGCTTTGAGAAGAGAGTAAGATGTAGGGAGAGAGCAGGAAAGTCACAGGGTTAAGTTACTTGGAATATATGATGTTAATGTGTTTTTATTTTTTCGAATTACTTCTCTTTAGTGATCAGAAATGACTGAACAATCAGGAAAAACCAATTCCACGCGAGAGAGACCTGCAGGTCAAACTTCTGAGAAAAACTGTCAGATTGGACAGAAGCAACTGGTATGGCACATGGATACTATGATTCCGTGGTATTTGGGGAATTCTGGACGTGTGGAGTCTCTGAGTTGCCTTGGATTTGGGTGGGAAGGTGGCCCCATCAGGATTCCACGGGAAGGATCTCCGCTCCCTCATCCACCTCCTGCTCTCTGCCGGGCTGCTCGCATCTCACCTGTCCCCTCTGTGCCTCTCAGCTCCCAGTGTCCTATGTGATAAAGTCCTACCCTTGGAGTAGAATAATTGCAGAGAATATGGTCAAGTATTTTCATTTAACAAATCCTTGTGTTTTTTTCCCCCAGGATAATATGCTATCCTGGCTGGAGAACTTGGCCCATGTTAACACACCTAACCCTTAACACAAGATACTATTGTTAATCCATTCTGCAAAAGGAGAAACTGAGTCTTAGAAGAAGTAGGAATGTTCTTAAAGCACCCCAGTAAGAGTGGCAGAGCCAGGGTTTGAGCAGAAACATCTAATTCCTTGTTGTGCTTCAGAGAATAGTAGATCATGCTAAGCTGTGTTTATTACACACCTATACCTAAATATCGGAGAAGGCAGTGGCACCCACTCCAGTGCTCTTGCCTGGAAAATCCCATGGACAGAGGAGCCTGATAGGCTAGAGTCCATGGGGTCGCTAAGAGTCGGACACGACGGAGTGACTTCCCTTTCACTTTTCACTTTCATGCATTGGAGAAGGAAATGGCACCTCACTCCAGTGTTCTTGCCTGGAGAATCTCAGGGATGGGGGAGCCTGGTGGGCTGCCATCTGTGGGGTCGCACAGAGTCAGACATGACTGAAGCTACTTAGCAACAGCAGCATACCTAAATAGAGAATTGTTTCCTAAGGTTGTTTGTAAAAGAAAGCCATACACACCAACCACAATGAAATTTAAAGAAACATACCTATGTTATTTTAGAATGACTAGACTTATTTCTAAAAAAAAGCCTGAAGTTCTGTTACTAATTTGTTACATTGAAAGTTTCCCCTTGGTTTAGAAATGTCCTATTTC
>NW_011495037.1:1645725-1651706 GCF_000754665.1 Bison bison bison
AACTAGTTCTCAGGATTGATTGAAGCATGTTTATTACTTGCCTTTCCAGTTTGTTGTTGTTTAGTCAGTAAGTTGTTTCTGACTTTGATCCATGGACTGTAGCCCACCAGGCTCCTCTGTCCATGGGATTTTGCAGGCAAGAATACTGGAATAGGTATCTGTCCCCTTCTCCGGGGGATCTTCCCAACCCAAGGATCGAACCCATGTTTCTTCATTGCAGGCAGATTCTGTTCCTGCTGAGCCACCAGGGAAGCCTCAGTTTCAAATTATGTGTTTGTGTTAGTCACTCAGTCATGTCTGACTCTTTGTGACTCCATGAACTGTAGCCTCCCAGGCTTCTCTGTCCATGAGATTTCCCAGGCAAGAATACTAGAGTGGGTTCCCATTTCCCTTCTCCAATTCAAGTTATGCTGCTGCTGCTGCTGCTGCTAAGTCGCTTCAGTCGTGTCCGACTCTGTGCGACCCCATAGACGGCAGCCCACCAGGCTCCCCCGTCCCTGGGATTCTCCAGGCAAGAATACTGGAGTGGGTTGCCATTTCCTTCTCCAATGCATGAAAGGGAAAAGTGAAACGGAAGTTGCTCAGTCGTGTCTGACTCATAGCGACCCCATGGACTGCAGCCTACCAGGCTCCTCCATCCATGGGATTTTCCAGGCAAGAGTACTGGAGTGGCAATTTAAATTATAAATATCCCCAAACAGGTATTTTGAAAATTTCTACTAACATGCTAGAAAGTCATTCAAGCCAGAGTCGTCTTCTTGCAACCTGGCTTTGACTGAGAGAGGATCCCTCAGGTGGCTGTATTCTGCATCGGCACCCTGGTGGGGTCCACACCCCCAGGGCAGTGAGTTTGGAGACATCCCTAGAGCAGCAGTCCCCAACCCTTTTGGGACTCGGGACTGATTTCATGAAGACAGTTTATCCATGGACTGAGGTGGGGGAGGGACTGGGTACAGGATGAGTCGAGTGCATTATATTTCTTGTGCACTTTATTTCTGTTATTAATGACATCAGCTTCACTTCAGATCGTCGGTTATTAGACCCCAGAGGCTGGGTGCCCCTCTGCTGAGCTTGGGGATGGAGGGCTCTGGTGCTGTGCTCTCACTATGTTCTGGACACTTTGCCTGGGGGAAGGGCTTTTACTTCATCCCCACCAGTTTTTGAAGCCAAGGGGTGTTTTCCAGGTTTAAAGGAAATTCTTCTGTTCCCCCTTGTTTTTTATTTTTCAATTATATGTAGTTTTACACTATGTATTTGTTTATTCAGAAAGAATGACCTAATATGAAAAATTCTACATCATCTTTTGAAACTAATCAGATTAAACTGTTTATTTCTCTAGGTAAAAGAGCTGAACTGTCATGCTATTATGGTAAAAGTTACAGAAACTTGATCTTGATGCAATGTAAAACAGATAAAACTATAAGATTCTTACTACTAATACATTTTATTTGTTTCATAGCAACAGATAGAGCGGCAGTTAAAATGCTTGGCATTTCAAAATCCTGGACCACAGGTAGCTGACTTTAATCCTGAAACAAGGCAGCAAAAAAAGAAAGCACGAATGTCAAAGATGAATGAGTATTTTTCTGTAACCTCCAAGTAAGATCAAGATTTATTATATTTGATCTGTGGGATTATAAAATGCATGCGTTCTCCTTGACAAAGTAATTACAGGTTGCCTCTTTCTTATGATTGAAAAATGTATTTTCCGTGTTCGCTTCAGTAGCACGTAAACTAAAAATGTATTTCTAAAGTACAGTATCACCCCATATGTCTGGAAGTTAGCAATTTCAAGAAATAGCCTGTGATCCCCAATGAGGCATCAATTTTTTAAAAACATGCTTCAGAATTCCTTGCACTGGAGTAATAGATGTAGTATGAAAGATGATTAAAATTAAGAAAGTTAAATAATTATGAAGGGCTTCCCAGATAGCGCTGTTGGTAGAGAGCCTGCCTGCCAGCGCAGGAGTCATGAGAGACATGGGTTCAACCCCTGAGTCGGGAAGATCCCCTGGAGGAGGGCATGGCAACACCCTCCAGTGTTCTCGCCTGGAGAATCCCATGGACAGAGGAGCCTGGTGGGCTACAGTCTGCAGGGTTGCAGAGAGCTGGACATGACTGAGGTGACTAAGCACACGCGTATCATGCAACCTCGAGGTGGTGTTTCAGGGGCTCCACGGAGCTCTGGTCCTTTGTGTCTCAGTGCAGGAAGAAGTCAGTGAGAGGCAAAGAGATAGGTAAGAAGTGATTCATTAGAATAGGATGCTTGGAAGGGTTACGGGCAGGCGAGAGGGTGCCAGGCCCCGAGAACTTAGTGGGCTACCGTTTTATAATCAAAGGAAAAGTGAGGAGGAGGGAGAGACCACCTTCTTCCTCTTCCTTAGCTGTCTCATTAGCTCCTCCTCCAGGCTGGGCAGGGGAGTGTTCTTGTCCCTACAGGGTCAAGCCAGGACTGTCATGGCACTGTGGAAAAATTATGTCAGGTCTCAGTGCAGTGAGGGCCTTTCATTTGGAAATGTCATCTTTCCATAAGTCATTGCTTTTTATGTATCCAGAGAGCACGTGCTAGGGATCATCAGCTTCCTGCACTCCCTGGGCAGGATGCGGGTCTCGGGCCACCACTGTTTTATTGTTTGGGGGCGTGTCTCATGCTGTTGTTACATGGTGGTGGTCTAAGCAAGCCTGCTTGGTTTTGTGGGTAAGCCAACCTGCTTCCTCTTCAGTGATCATTAACTTACAGGGGTCTTCCATACTTCTTTCTTCATTACAGTCCTCTAGTGAGGTTAACAGTTTAATCACCTACTTTGTCCCTTTACTCCATCCCTTTCAATTAGGAGAAATAATATACCCATAGGAATGAATTCAAGTATCAGAAGGGCACAGAAGTATCATAAATTCAATTATTGCTAGCACATCAGAGGCATAAATTAAGAAGACCATAAAGAAAAAGGTTGATATATTTGACTACATTTAAATTAACAGTTAATGCCCTTTGCAAGATACCCTAAAAATAACAAGAGAGATATCACACCGTAGGAGAAGTTATTTCTGAAGGAAAAGATAACCATCCTAAGAGAAAAATGAACCAAACAGTGAATAGAAGAAAAGGCTTTGTCAGCCAGTAAAGGATCCGTCTGCAATGCAGGAGACCCCAGTTCGATTCCTGGGTCAGGAAGATCCCCTGGAGAAGGGATAGGCTACCTACTCCTGTATTCTTGGGCTTCCCTGGTGGCTCAGTTGATAAAGAATTGGCCTGTGATGCGGGAGACCTGGGTTTGATCCCTGGGTTGGGAAGATCCCCTGGAGGAGGGCATGGCAACCCATTCCAATATTCTTGCCTGGAGAATTCCCATGGCACAGGAGACTGGTGGGCTACAGCCCATAGGGTCACAAAGAGTCGGACACGACTGAGCGACTAGACACACACACACACGCACACGCGAAAAGGCTAGTGAACACTCGGGATGCTGAAGCCTCTTTATTGGTACTGTGTGGGCAGTGCTGCACTGCCCAGGTAGGTAAAGAGTTTAGTCTTCTGAGATCACTGTTGATGAAGCCATGGGACATGAAACAGTGTGAAATAGGACCACCACTATTTTAAAACAGCTTGCATTGCTGCCTACGTACCTTATGACCTAACACCTTCACTCCTGGGTGTATATCCTGGAAAAACCCATCCACGTACAACAGGATACATGTTCAACAAACTCATCTCTGCAATAGCAAAGAGAATAAAGCAGTAATAATCCAAATGCCTATCCATTATGGAGAAGATGAGTAGCTGGTACAGTTGTACAGTGGAATACATATAGACGTAGAAATATTTGAATATGGCTACATGCACTACCATGAATCTCAAATCATGATATAGAATTCAAAAAGAAAATTACAGAAGGGAAAACGCAGAGTGCTTGGAGATACATACACATATGGCATCAGTCAGGCAGTCAGTTCAGTCACTCAGTTGTGTCCAACTCTTTGCACCCCCATGGACTGCAGCACGCCAGGCCTCCCTGTCCATCACCAACTTCCGGACCTTGCTCAAACTCATGTCCATTCAGTCAGTGATGCCATCCGACCATCTCATCACCCTCTGTCGTCACCACCTTCTCCTGCCTTCAACCTTTCCCAGCATCAGGGTCTTTTCCAATGAGTCAGTTCTTCGCATGGTCAAAGTATTGGAGTTTCAGACTGGTTGGATCTCCTTGCAGTCCAAGGAACCCTCAAAAGTCTTCTCCTACACCATAGTTCAAAAGCATCAATTCTTCGGCACTCAGCTTTCTTTATAGTCCAACTCTCACATCCATACATGACTACTGGAAAAACCATAGGTTTGACTGGATGGACCTTTGTGGGCAAAGTAATGTCTCTGCTATTTAATATGCTGTCTAGGTTGGTCATAACTTTTCTTCCAAGGAGCAAGCGTCTTTTAATTTCATGGCTGCAGTCACCATCAGCAGTGATTTTGGAGCCCAGAAAAATAAAGTCAGCCACTGTTTCCACTGTTGCCCCATCTATTTGCCATGAAGTGATGGGACCTGATGGCATGATCTTAGTTTTCTGAATGTTGCATCTGAATGATGCATATGGCATCAGAAAAAGTAATATAAGGAGATGAGATTCCTTTTGGCCAAGTGGAGGGATGCAGCCGGTGGGGCATGAAGAGGACGTCAAAGACGCAGCACCCCTTCATTAAGCTGGGCAGTGGACACGTGTGTTTTATTGATCTGTGCATGTGTGTCTTGTACAGTTTGTACATAGGCTAGCTTAGACTCTTAGAGCGGATAGATAGCATTGGTGGGCAGGCAACTAGGATCCGTCTTGACGTCTGAGTCGTGGTGGGGAGTGTTTGGGTGAAGGCACAGGGAGGACAGAGGCTGAGCTGGGCTTTCTGCCGGCTGCGTGACTCCCCATCCCTGTCATTCCCATAATAGATTCTCCATCTTCTTGGCTGCTGACACCTGAGTTTCCTGTTGGGGGTAGGCGCTCTGATTCCTCAGATGAAATGCTTCCAGTGTAAGTCCTCATTGGAAGGCTGTCCTGCTAAATTGAGATGATCAGGCAAATCTGTGTAGTAACCCTTAACCTTCTCCGCTAACAGGAAGCAGAGGTAATGCTTGGGGACCATGGGTGCAGAAGGTCAGAGTTTCATAGCCTTGTCTGACTTCAGCTGGGAATAATGGATACAGGCCCTACATAGGTACTTCTGTCATTCTCAGGGTTTCAAGCAGCTCCATATTGCACGATTTATTTCAGAATGGTTTGGTTTTGAGAGGGTGGCAGAGTCCTGGTGGAAGATTTTTGCTTCCTGGACTTGTAGAGGCTGAAGGCATCAAGCGGATGCAAATCACGAGGTAGCTCTCTAGTGTTCT
This sequence comes from Bison bison bison, assembly GCF_000754665.1. Lineage (NCBI taxonomy): Eukaryota > Metazoa > Chordata > Mammalia > Artiodactyla > Bovidae > Bison > Bison bison. The sequence continues at coordinate 1,651,098 of NW_011495037.1, forward strand.
CCACTCATATAGAATGTCCTGCCTCCACACTGGGTGGAAAACGGAATGAGACAGGGACCGAAGCCATGGCCTCAGGAGACGGTTAGCAGAGGAGTCTTCAGTTTGCCTGTTTTTGTTTTTTTTTTTTAACTTTACAATATTGTGTTGGTTTTGCCATATGTCAACATGAATCTGCCACAGGTATACAAGCGTTCCCCGTCTTGAGCCCTCCTCCCTCCTCCCTCCCCATACCATCCCTCTGGGTCATCCCAGTGCACCAGCCCCAAGCATCCAGTATCGTGCATCGAACCTGGACTGGCAACTCGTTTCATATATGATATTATACATATTTCAATGCTGTTCTCCCAAATCATCCCACCCTCGCCCTCTCCCACAGAGTCCAAAAGACTGTTCTATACATCAGTGTCTCTTTTGTTGTCTTATATACAGGGTTATTGTTACCATCTTTCTAAATTCCATATATATGCGTTAGTATACTGTATTGGTGTTTTTCTTTCTGGCTTACTTCACTCTGTATAATAGGCTCCAGTTTCATCCACCTCATTAGAACTGATTCACATGTATTCTTTTTAATGGCTGAGTAATACTCCATTGTGTATATGTACCACA
>NW_011495037.1:1651806-1655859 GCF_000754665.1 Bison bison bison
ATTGGGGTACACGTGTCTCTTTCAATTCTGGTTTCCTTGGTGTGTATGCCCAGCAGTGGGATTGCTGGATCATAAGGCAGTTCTATTTACAGTTTTTTAAGGAATTTCCACACTGTTCTCCATAGTGGCTGTACTAGTTTGCATTACCACCAACAGTGTAAGAGGGTTCCCTTTTCTCCACACCCTCTCCAGCATTTATTGCTTGTAGACTTTTGGATCGCAGCCATTCTGACTGGCTTGAAATGGTACCTCATAGTGGTTTTGATTTGCATTTCTCTGATAATGAGTGATGTTAAGCATCTTTTCATGGATAACTGCCTGTTTTTGTTCTTAGTGATGTCAGAATAGTAACTAACAGTTCTGATGCTTATCTTGAGTCATTCGAAATGTGATTGTGTTCACTACAGTGCTTTTTTTTTCTTTCTAAAACCTATTTATTTCTGGCTGCACCGCGCCTTTGCCGTGACACACGGGCTTTCTCTGGCTGCAGCAAGTGGGGCTGCTCTGCAGCTGCAGTGCCTCTCCGGCAGTGCCTTCTCTCGTTGCGGAGCACAGTGCTGCAGTGCTCAGGCCCCGGTCGCTGTGACTGGCAGGTTTAGTCACCCCACAGTGTGTAGGGTCTTAGTTCCTGGAACAGGGATCAAACCTGTGCCCTCTGCACCGGCAGGCAGATTCTTAACTACTGGACCGGTCACCAGGGAAGTCCTTTCCTCCTTTTTTGTAAAAGTTGACCACTATTTGAAAAAAAAATTTTTTATTTGATGTATTTATTTGGGGCTATTTTGGGTCTTGGTTGCTGTGTGGGCTTTTCTCCAGTTGTGGCGCTCGGACTCCGCAGCTGCGGCTCGCAGGCTCCAGAGCACAGGCTCAATGACTGGCGCACCATCTTAGTTCCATGACGGGGAGTCTTCCCTCATCAGGGAAGGAACCGTGTCTCCTGCGTTGGCAGGCAGATTCTTTACCACTGAGCCGCCAGGTGAAGCCCATTTAGGTGTATGGAGTGCTTCTTGTTAAGAAAGAAAAAAAAAAGAATATAATGTAGTAGGAAAAAATCCCATTAAGAATGGTTATATTTCTAAGTGAAATTTTGTAGAAGAAAGCTTTCAGTCAGTTCTTCCTCACAATTGGCTTCAGTTGGCTATCACGCCCCCCAGCATGCTGGAAGGATGGAGCATCACTCTCAGTGACAGCCTGACTGCGTTGGTCAGGCAATGTATGGACTGAATTTCCCAGGACATTCTGCCTTCTAAAGTTCTGAAGTGTGGCTGGGTCATCTTTAGGGTTCTGCTTCTTCAGAACAAAGGGAGCCTGTTTCGGCAGGTTGCTAGCGCCATTCTTTTCCTCTGCAGAGTCATGAAGAAGTACGACAAAAGCGGCAGGCTCATCTGCAATGATGCGGACCTGTGCGACTGCCTGGAGAAGAACTGCCTGGGCTGTTTCTACCCCTGCCCCAAGTGCAACTCCAACAAGTGCGGGCCCGAGTGCCGCTGCAACCGCCGCTGGGTCTACGAAGCCATCGTCACCGAGACCGGGGAGATCATCAGCGCGCAGCCGTTTGACATCCCCGACTAGGACGCAGCCCTGCAGGCGGATCGGTTTTCTCTTCTTTGCATTTAAGCCAGCTTCTGTCTCCTGGATGAATTTTAGGGCTGGGGGAAACAGTGTTTAAAAACGTAACTTAAGACTCATGTTCTCTGAAGCCACAGAGCCGTGTGGAACGGGCCCCTCTTCTCCAACCTTCCTGCTCTGATGTCTCAGATTCCTCCCCTGGTAACCCAGGAGCGAGGCCTGGGGTAGTTATCAGTACCAGCACCTCCATCACTACTCCTGCTTTCAGATTAAAAGTCCCTTTCCCCTTTGCTGGGACCTTGGAAGATGGAGTGTGAGGATTTTCAGAATTCTGTAGCTGAGAGCTTGTCTTGACATAGAACGTAGAGTCATACATTTATAATAGTTACGCTTAGTTAGTTACACATCGCCAGTTCTAGATCAGAACTGCTCTTTGGATTGACATGGCACTGCATACCCGTAGTCTCATTTTTTGTTGTTACTGTTTTAATAATAACATCTGTTACTACTTGGCAGTATTTGTATTAAAAATGTTTATTTTACTTGTAACGTGGAAACAGGGCTTGAATATCCTAAAGGTCAGTAGTTTACACTGTTTTTTCATTTCAGGATCAGTATTTCAGAATATTTTTTTCAAAAGGAGACTAAAGTAACAAAAATCCTGCAAGTCAGGCTGTGACGCCAATATTCCTGTATATGTAGCCAGAAAACTGACTCTTTTTCACAGAATTTACTGGGTTTTCCAGACTCAACTTTGTGCTCTATGCTTCCAATTCACTGCCTTTAACCATCACAGCCCTGGGAGGAAGAAATCAAATCACTCAAGTCAGATCCTTTGAAATGCCCATCAGGACCACATGGCCCTGAGACCAGTCAAAAGAAATGGGGTCCTTTTTTTTTTTTGGCTTAGATTATGTTTTTCTTTAAGAATAATCGTTATTTTGTAAATGACTGACCAAGTGAATTGTTTCATTACTTATTTTAGGATAATATAATTTTAAAGTCTAAAAGGAATCTTCCAGGTTGTCTAACTAGGGGTTTGTCAGCAGATTATAACCAAGAGGCTGTTCTGTGCGAGGCACGGAGATGGAGCCATGCGTAGAACTCAGCTGGTCCTGTCTTCAGAGTCTAGAGACTAAAAACAGTCTTTTTTTTTTTTTTTAATACAATTGAGGAAACTTAGACCCAGTGAGATTAAAATGACTCGGTTAAGGACAAACCAGAAGCCCTGGCAACCTTGGTGTTTTGCACCTTAAGACTAGTGAAGTGAAGTCGCTTAGTCGTGTCTGAATCTTTGCGACCCCATGGACACCAGGCTCTTCCGTCCATGGGATTTTCTAGGCAAGAGTACTGAAGTGGGTTGCCATTTCCTTCCCCAGGGAATCTTCCCGATCCCTTCCAGGGATTGAACGCAGGTTTCCTGCATTGTAGACAGACGCTTTACTGTCTGAGCTGCCAGGGAAGTCCATAACATGATACCAAGACCCCCTAGATTCCACCACCCTCCACTCCACTCAGCCATCCAGGCATGTAGCCAGAGGAATTCCTTTTTTGTTCCTTTTAGGGTGCCTCCCTAACATGCCCACACCTCCCCAGATAACAGGTGATCAAATTTCCCTTTCAGTTCTTCAGTTTGGACCCAGCCATTCTAGGGGCTCGCCTAGGGACTGTTCCTGGAACAAGTGCAAGGAAGGGGAGTGGGAGACGTGCAGAGCTCTCACTACCCTGCACACCCCCAGTTTCCCATTTCCAGGGGGTGGGGGCTTCAGGCCACATCCTGGAGTGATCTCCCTCCCCCTGTAGCTCTTCTCTCCGAGTATGCCACCAGGGCTGGAGGAGTCTTGGGTGTGAGGAACACTACTAGTCTGCTAAGTCGCTTCAGTCGTCTCCGACCCTGTGCGACCCCATAGATGGCAGCCCACAAGGCTCCCCCGTCCCTGGGATTCTCCAAGCAAGAACACTGGAGTGGGTTGCCATTTCCTTCTCCAATGCATAAAGGGAAACTGAAAGGGAAGTCGCTCAGTCTAGTCCGACTCCTAGCGACCCCATGGACTGCAGCCTACCAGGCTCCTCCATCCATGGGATTTGCCAGGCAAGAATACTGGAGTGGGTTGCCATTGCCTTCTCCGACTACTAGTCTAGACAGCTCAGATCAGTTGCTCAGTCGTGTCTGACTCTTTGCAACCCCATGAATCGCAGCACGCCAGGCCTCCCTGTCCATCACCAACTCCCAGAGTTCACTGAGACTCACATCCATCGAGTCAGTGATGCCATCCAGCCATCTCATCCTCTGTCGTCCCCTTCTTCTCTTGCCCCCAATCCCTCCCCAGCATCAGAGTCTTTTCCAATGAGTCAACTCTTCACATGAGGTGGCCAAAGTACTGCAGTTTCAGCTTTAGCATCATTCCTTCCAAAGAAATCCCAGGGCTGATCTCCTTCAGAATGGACTGGTTGGATCTCCTTGCAGTCCAAGGGACTCTCAAG
>NW_011495037.1:1656288-1656937 GCF_000754665.1 Bison bison bison
CCCAGGGCTGATCTCCTTCAGAATGGACTGGTTGGATCTCCTTGCAGTCCAAGGGACTCTCAAGAGTCTTCTCCAACACCACAGTTCAAAGGCATCAATTCTTCGGTGCTCAGCCTTCTTCACAGTCCAACTCTCACATCCATACATGACCACAGGAAAAACCATAGCCTTGACTAGATGAACCTTTGTTGGCAAAGTAATGTCTCTGCTTTTAAATATGCTATCTAGGTTGGTCATGACTTTCCTTCCAAGGAGTAAGCGTCTTTTAATTTCATGGCTGCAGTCACCATCTGCAGTGATTTTGGAGCCCAGAAAACAAAGTCTGACACTGTTTCCACTGTTTCCCCATCGATTTCCCATGAAGTGATGGGACTGGATGCCATGATCTTCGTTTTCTGAATGTTGAGCTTTAAACCAACTTTTTTACTCTCCACTTTTACTTTCATCAAGAGGCTTTTGAGTTCCTCTTCACTTTCTGCCATAAGGGTGGTGTCATCTGCATATCTGAGGTTATTGATATTTCTCCCAGAAATCTTGATTCCAGCTTGTGTTTCTTCCAGTTCCAGCGTTTCTCATGATGTACTCTGCATATAAGTTAAATAAACAGGGTGACAATATACAGCCTTGACGTATTCCCTTTCCTATTTGG
>NW_011495037.1:1657037-1657708 GCF_000754665.1 Bison bison bison
CATTGCTTTCTTTGGGATTGGAATGAAAACTGACCTTTTCCAGTCCTGTGGCCACTGCTGAGTTTTCCACATTTGCTGGCATATTGAGTGCAGCACTTTCACAGCATCATCTTTTAGGATTTGAAATAGCTCAACTGGAATTCCATCACCTCCACTAGCTTTGTTCATAGTGATGCTTTCTAAGGCCCACTTGACTTCACATTCCAGGATTCTGGCTCTAGGTCAGTGATCACACCATCGTGATTATCTGGGTTGTGAAGATCTTTTTTGTACAGATCTTTTGTGTATTCTTGCCATCTCATCTTAATATCTTCTGCTTTTGTTATGTCCATATAATTTCTGTCCTTTATGGAGCCCATCTTTGCATGAAATGTTCCTTTGGTATCTCTGATTTTCTTGAAGAGATCCCTAGTCTTTCCCATTCTGTTGTTTTCCTCTATTTCTTTGCATTGATCGCTGAGGAAGGCTTTCTTGTCTCTTCTTGCTATTCTTTGGAACTCTGCATTCAGATGTTTATATTTTTCCTTTTCTCCTTTGCTTTTCGCTTCTCTTCTTTTCACAGCTATTTGTAAGGCCTCCCCAGACAGCCATTTTGCTTTTTTGCATTTCTTTTCCATGGGGATTGTCTTGATCCCTGTCTCCTGTACAATGTCACGAACCTCATTCCCTAG
>NW_011495037.1:1658313-1658778 GCF_000754665.1 Bison bison bison
AATTTGCCAGTTACTCCAGGTGTTTCTTGACTTCCTACTTTTGCATTCCAGTCCCCTATAATGAAAAGGACATCTTTTTTGGTCTTGTAGGTCTTCATAGAACCGTTCAACTTCAGCTTCTTCAGCGTTCCTGGTTGGGGCATAGACTTGGATTACTGTGATATTGAATGGTTTGCCTTGGAAACGAACAGAGATCATTCTGTCGTTTTTGAGATTGCATCCAAGTACTGCATTTCAGACTCTTGTTGACCATGATGGCTACTCCATTTCTTCTGAGGGATTCTTGCCCACAGCAGTAGATATAATGGTCATCTGAGTTAAATTCACCCATTCCAGTCCATTTCAGTTTGCTGATTCCTAGAATGTCGACATTCACTCTTGCCATCTCTTGTTTGACCACTTCCAATTTGCCTTGATTCATGGACCTGACATTCCAGGTTCCTATGCAATATTGCTCTTTTCAGC
>NW_011495037.1:1658878-1661474 GCF_000754665.1 Bison bison bison
ACTGACCTGGGGAGTTTCTCTTTCAGTATCCTATCATTTTGCCTTTTCATATTGTTCATGGGGTTCTCAAGGCAAGAATACTGAAGTGGTTTGCCATTCTCTTCTCCAGTGGACCACATTCTGTCAAATCTCTCCACCATGACCCGCCCATCTTGGGTTGCCCAACAGGCATGGCTTAGTTTCATTGAGTTAGACAAGGCTGTGGTCCTAGTGTGATTAGATTGACTAGTTTTCTGTGAGTATGGTTTCAGTGTGTCTGCCCTCTGATGCCCTCTTGCAACACTTACTGTCTTACTTGGGTTTCTCTTTCCTTGGGTGTGGGGTATCTCTTCACGGCTGCTCCAGCAAAGCGTAGTCATTGCTCCTTACCTTGGACGAGGGGTATCTCCTAGCCATTGCTCCTTACCTTGGACGAGGTCAGAATTCAAGAGAACTGTATTTTTTGCCAGCGGGGAAGGGGAAGTGCTGCTAGTGTGGCCAGAGGGCAAAAGAGTGGAGCAAGGGAGGCTAGGATGGGAGGGTGGGCCAGGGAGCAGGAAGATGGAAGGCCTGTTTTCCGGAAAGAGGATAGGGCAGGGTGGCAGAGAGCCAAGAGCACCCGAGCCGGGAAGCCAAAGCCTGGGTCCCAGAGAGCAAAACTCGAACCCACCTGGCTTCCCCTGCCTCATCCCCGCCTCCAGGTGGGCAGGACGACAAACCGAGGCAAGACGTCCATTCCTCGCACCCCCCGAACGATCCCCTCCCACACACTGCCCTCCCCGACGGCCGCCGCTCCACTCTGGGGTGCAAGTGGACGGAGGGTCTCGGAGACCCGCGATCGCCGGCGATCCCCGCCGCCTCCGTCCGCCAGCAGGCCCCCGAGCCCCCGTTCCTTGAGCGAGTTCCCTGCGGCAGTGATTCGGACCCCTGAGATCGCGACCCGCGCGCTCCCCCTGGTTCCGGACGGTCCCGCCACACCCTAGTCACCTCCCTCTGGCCCTACAAATGCGCCCACTCCCCGTCGCTTCTCCCGAAAGCCATTTCCAGCTGCTCTTCCTTCTGAGGCCTGCTCGCCCACCTGCCCAGGTAAGTGAGGTTAAGGTTATTTCCATGACATCACATACGTTCCTAATTGGCCTTATTGTAAACTCATGCGGTGCTTTTACTAGTGTGCATCCCTGAGCGCCCCCCATACCCCCACATAGCGTATAGGAATCAGAACCCCCAGGGAGAGGAGGCTTGGGAATCCACACGTTAAAACGAACGCCCACAAGTAGGTCTCATGATCAGCTGAGTCTCAGAAACATTGCTTTACCAAGTATACACACACACACACAGATATAATTTTAAAAATACTTTTTATTAATATACACGTATTTGGTAACTTCAGATTTAGAACACTTTGAGTCAGCATAACAAGGTAAACTACTCTTCAATGATAAAGATTTGAAATGGGGAAATAGATTCTGAACTGGTTCATATTAACCTCCCTGTTCAATTTGTATCTGTATCTTGTCCAGTGACAACTCATTTTCATATTAAAAAATAATCAGGCAAATTGACATTAAACTGTCTTTCCCTTTTATCTCCTCTTGTCCTATCATCTTAAACATTAGATGAGAGAATCTGATTTAGAACATGTTGGCAGATTATGGTGGCAAGTTTTCCAAATAAAGCAAAAAATAAATACACATTTATTAAGCAGATATCTCATACTGCTCTTATGGAAGCCTAGTAAAGTCTTTGATGAAGTCCTTTTTTTGTAAAGCAGTTTATTTCATCTTGATCTAATGCCAATTCAATATATTTTTTAAAAGCCTTTTGCAGTCGATTATTGCAAAAATAAATTGATGTGAATTGTCAGAAACTTATTTTGTAAGTGTCTAGTTCTATCACAGACTGAACAAAGCTCTTTAGTTATTTGAACTAAATTCAAATTAACAAGGAATAGAGCTGTACCATCTGATTAAGGAAACTGTCTTGTCAGTGTAATAGGATTTTTTCTCTTCTTGGGGATCCTTCATTGTTGACTAGTGTGTCTTCATGAATATGTATAGCAATTGTAAGGAAAGCTATTTCATAGGTTGTTTAAAATATAAACTGAAGGATTTAAAGTCACTCAGTATTCCTTTACACAAGGATTTATTCCATGCAAGTAGAATGGCATATCACATCAATTTGCATAATAGTTTATCTGAGTTTAACTTGTAAGAGAAAGAATCCGTACCTCCCCCCACCCCGCAATAGGGGTCCTGGATGCAAACTCTCAGAAAAATCACTTGAGCTCTCCTTTATATATTTATGTCCTTGTTGTGGAGAGGGAACAATGCCAAGGTGGGTATTTTGTGTTATCGTGGATTGTAGTTGTCTAACGCCTTGGGGACGTGAACACACAGGCAGGACTGCAGTGTCGGCCACGCAGCCTGTTACACAGGGCGCTTTTCATGGGGACCATCCTACAAAGAGGAGACTGAAGAAGTGGGCTTAGAGCTCAACATTCAGAAAACGAAGATCATGGCATCTCGTCCCATCACTTCATGGGAAATTGATGGGGAAACAGTGGAAACAGTACCAGACTTTATTTTGGGGGGCTCCAAAATAAAGTCTGGTACTGTTT
>NW_011495037.1:1661637-1662617 GCF_000754665.1 Bison bison bison
CAGGGAAAAGACTCTGATGCTGGGAGGGATTGGGGGCAGGAGGAAGAGGGGACGACAGAGGATGAGATGGCTGGATGGCATCACTGACTCGATGGACATGAGTTTGAGTGAACTCCAGGAGATGGGGATGGACAGAGAGGCCTGGCATACTTCGATTCATGGGTCGCAGAGTCGGACACAACTGAGTGACTGAACTGAATTGAACTGATACTATATATACTATATTATAATGTATACTCTACTATACTGCCACCACTCCCCCGGGAGCACAGCAAAGTGGCTCTTCTATTATAGCAGGTGCCCTCGATGTGTGGATTTATCTTGTATAAAATAATTAACAGAATAGCCCTACATCGTGCTTTTTCCCCTTGAACTGTTTCTTTTACCTTCATCCTCTGTGGTGTCTTTTAAGAGCAGACTACAGTTTTCAGGTTAGTTTGAACAGTACTCCAAATATATTATCTGGTCAAACCAGTTTTCATACTTTGTTTCTCATAGTCGACATTTTAATCCTAGATTGGATTATTCTTTTTCATATTCACACATTTCCTACAATTTTGCTTTTTCCGTAATCTTTATCACTCTGTTACCATCACTGTCTATGTGTGTCTAACAAGTAGTTTATTTTGTGTTTACGGTTTGTAGTTTCAGCAGAATTTCCCTCCTCACTTTGTATGGTTCTTTTAAAATTGGCCAATGCTTAAATCAGATATAATAAATTCAAAGAGATGACTGGTTTTAATTGTTATTCCTTGGATAGTGAATTCAATAGCCCTGAATGCTTAATAGATATACTACTTAGTGACCGTTCATTCATACATTCGAGTACATCCTGTCTACCAGCTACTTTACTGGGTGCTAAGGAGACTGGTCCAAATAGGAAAAGGAGTCCGTCAAGGCTGTATATTGTCACCCTGTTTATTTAACTTATATGCGGAGTACATCATGAGAAACGCTGGACTGGAAGACACACAAGCTGG
>NW_011495037.1:1663285-1666822 GCF_000754665.1 Bison bison bison
GATCAGCCCTGGGATTTCTTTGGAAGGAATGATGCTAAAGCTGAAACTCCAGTACTTTGGCCACCTCATGCGAAGAGTTGAGTCATTGGAAAAGACTCTGATGCTGGGAGGGATTGGGGGCAAGAGGAGAAGGGGACGACAGAGGATGAGATGGCTGGATGGCATCACTGACTCGATGGACGTGAGTCTCAGTGAACTCTGGGAGTTGGTGATGGACAGGGAGGCCTGGCGTGCTGCGATTCATGGGGTCTCAAAGAGTCGCACACGACTGAGTGACTGATCTGATCTGATCTGATCTGAAGGATACAGTGGGTAAGAAAAAAATTCATAAACCTGGGATATATGAAGTAGAAAGAAAATGCAGGCTACTTAAACTGTCATTCCTCAGATCCAAGCTCTCTATCCAATCTGCCTTCCTCTTTTCAGAGTCATCCTGTGTTTGTCTAACCTTTTCACCTGTACTTCCTCAGAGAAATGGGAGAATGTCTGCCCCGTCTTTTTGGAGGTGGGAGTCCCTTGTGGTCTTTGGTACAGAGATAGTGCTTATCTCACAAAAGGAGTTGTGGATCCCTCTCTCTCTTTTCGTTCTCTGGGGAGGCTTTGTTTCAGATGACTGTGGTTTCTGTAAATGTTTGCTGGAACTTGCCAGGGAAACCACTGAATCTGAGGTTGGTTGGTTGGTTTTTATAAGAAGGTGTTTAATAATATATACATTTGTAAAAACAGTTATATTCTATCCTAATGTCAATTTTGGAATTATCCATTACATCTGAATTTTCACATTTGTGAACATAAGTTTGTTCAAAATAAACTCTTATTATCATTTTTCACTATAAAATATTTCCCCAGATTTTAGTTATAAACTGCTCAAAGGGTGGTACAGACCAATATCATTCAATCAATTCCTTTCTCCTAAGTTAGTCAAGGAGAAGGCAATGGCACCCCACTCCAGTACTCTTGCCTGGAAAATCCCATGGACGGAGCAGTCCATGGGGTCACTGAGGGTCGGACACGAGAGCGACTTCACTTTCACTTTTCACTTTCATGCACTGGAGAAGGAAATGGCAACCCACTCCAGTGTTCTTGCCTGGAGAATCCCAGGGACGGCGGAGCCTGGTGGGCTGCCGTCTATGGGGTTGCACGGAGTCGGACACAACTGAGCGACTTCACTTTCAATTTTCACTTTCATGCACTGGAGAAGGAAATGGCAACCCACTCCAGTATTCTTGCCTGGAGAATCCCAGGGTCGGGGGAGCCTGGTGGGATGCCGTCTATGGGGTCGCACAGAGTGTCGGACACAACTGAAGCAACTTAGCAGCAGCAGCAGCAAGTTAGTCAAAGTTGAATTATAAATATTCTAATGCACACAAGTATGATGCAGAAAATGGAAACACATGTCTATTTAGTGGCAGTAAAAAAAAAAGAAAAACTGCCACCAGAAGTGTTTCCCGTCTCTTTCCTAAGTTTTATCTGAAGCCTTACCTGAGAGGTCTGAGCCAGAGCTGTTTCTTGCTCTGTTTCTTCACCTATAACCAGTATGCTCCCTGCAGCAGTAGCTGAAAAAAGTGTTGATACAGCTCACAGAATGTCTCCACTGATATAGAATACAAATGAGCTAGCTTTGGGGACTTACTACAAACCAGCCCCAGAGAGAAAAGAGAGAAAAGGAGGAAGGGAGGCAGGGAGGGATGCTGCTTTTTTGAACTAATTGAGATTCAGAATCCTTCTAGCTTTGAAATTTCTCCAGTGTACTTGGCATCAGAGTAGCATTAAATTATAGGATTTCTACAACTTTTGCATATATTCTTGGAAGATGAGGTTCATTTGCATTTTGCAGTTTTTAATAGTCCTGTTTCCTAAAAGCTTTGTAAAGTTATATGCATGGTGTTGGCTCCCTCTGCTGGCCAGTCCTATGTTCTTTGTAAGTTTTACACCGAGAACAAAAACACCACTATGGAAACAGATTTGGGTTTTTCCCCTGCAAAGTTTATTGGAATTTTTCCGTTTAATGCTTCCAAATCTATGACAGTCTTTCAATTTTGTAACCACATTTTTATTCTGGTGCTTTCTTTTCCTTCAAAGTTATAATTGAAAACAAAGGCTACATTTAGCAAAAACATAAAGTTTAGAAAGTATTTCAAATAAAAATGTGTGGCTCTGTTTATCTTGACTTTTTCTCAAGCTATCTGTGGTGAAGGTACCAGTTATGCAGACTGATGCCATTGCATGTACCCATGGCAACGCGAACAGGTCCAACAAACTCCTCAGCTGCTCGCCATTTAAACTTTAGCCATTTGAACTCACCACCTCTTCATCATTTGAGGAATGTTTCTCTCTCTTAGAAAGGATAGAGGTCTGCCAACACAGATAAATTTGACATTCCGTCTCCCCTACCCCAAATTTTCATTACAACTTCTATTCTTTTCTTGCCTCCATGCCTCTAGCTTCTCTCCTGCCAAAGATGTGACCTCTGGATCCCATCTCCCCTGATTCTTCTGGATTCCCACTGTATTAATTGTTGTTATTTCTCTTTCTTTTCTGTATCTCTGAACTCTTATTCTTTGTTAGCTTTTCATGATCAGCATATAGACATGCTTATATCTGTTACAGTTTTTGAACTGCAAACAGTCTAGCTAATTTAAGCCAAAAAAGGATCCACCACGCGTGAGGTAATGTATAAGAGCCCACTTTGGAAAGAGCAGGTTCTTTGTGGAACTGGGGAGCAGTGCACAGAGGAAAATGACCTCAGGACCAATTGTCAGGAGCTCGCTGAGCTGGGAGAAAGAGCTGAGTTGTCAGGAGTTATAGCAGCCAATTAAGGGGACAAAAAGGAAAGAATTAAGTCTTTAATCACTTACTGAGATGGTAATATGCAAGGGGCTAAAACCAAGCAAAGTACCACACCGCTGTCACCCTGTTCTCTTTTCTCCGTAGTAGAGGGTCAGGTGGACTGGGCAGTCATTGGAGGGCATCTTATGGTCCACAAATCCTAAAGAAAAGGTTCCTGAAAGTTTATGGGCCCTGGGATGGGGTGTGAGAGGACTAGGAGTGGATGAATACTGGATATTGAGTCAGAGTGGGGGAAGATGTCTTCAGTTCAGTACAGTCACTCAGTTCTGTCTGACTCTTTGCAGCCCCATTGACTGCAGCACACCAGGCCTCCAAGTCCATCACCAACTCCCGGAGTTTACTCAAACTCACGTCCACTGATGATGTCCATCGGTGTCCATCATGTCCCCTCATGTCCATCGGTGATGCCATCCAACCATCTCATCCTCTGTTGTCCCCTTCTCCTCTCGACTTCCATCTTTCTCAGCATCAGGGTCTTTTCCAGTGAGTCAGCTCTTCGCATCAGGTGGCCAAAATATTGGAGTTTCAGCTTCAACATCAGACCTTCCAATGAACATTCAGAACTGATCTCTTTTAAGATGGACTGGTTGGATCTCCTTGCAGTCCAAGGGACTCTCAAGAGTCTTCTCCAACCCCACAGTTCAAAAGCATCAATTCTTCGGTGCTCAGCTTTCTTTTTACTCCAAC
>NW_011495037.1:1667521-1668214 GCF_000754665.1 Bison bison bison
AGAAATAGATGTTTTTCTGGAACTCTCTTGCTTTTTTGATGATCCAGTGGATGTTGGCAGTTTGATCTCTGGTTCCTCTGCCTTTTCTAAATCCAGCTTGAACATCTGGAAGTTCACAGTTCACATATTCTTGAAGCCTGGCTTGGAAAATTTTGAGCGTTCCTTTGCCAGTGTGTGAGATGAGTGCAATTGTGTGGTAGTTTGAGTATTCTTGGGACTGGAATGAAAACTGACCTTTTCCAGTCCTGTGGCCACTGCTGAGTTTTCCACATTTGCTGGCATATTGAGTGCAGCACTTTCACAGCATCATCTTTCAGAATTTGAAATAGCTCAACTGGAATTCCATCACCTCCACTAGCTTTGTTCGTACTGATGCTTTCTAAGGGCCACTTGACTTCATATTCCAGGATGTCTGGCTCTAGGTGAGTGATCACACCATTGTGATTATCTTGGTCATGAAGATCTTTTTTGTACAGTTCTGTGTATTCTTGCCACCTCTTCTTAATATCTTGTGCTTCTGTTCGGTCTGTACCATTTCTGTCCTTTATTGAGCCCAGCTTTGCATGAAATGTTCCCTTGGTGTCTCTAATTTTCTTGAAGAGATCTCTAGTCTTTCCCATTCTGTTGTTTTCCTCTATTTCTTTGCATTGATCACTAAGGAAGGCTTTCTTATCTCTCTTTGCTATTCTTTGG
>NW_011495037.1:1668314-1669014 GCF_000754665.1 Bison bison bison
CCAGCGGCAGTAAAATCTAATCGGGAGTGTTCCAGGCTTGCTATTTGATTGTGAAGTTTCCCTAAGTCTAAGCTAATGTCAGAGCTGTTCCAAATACCTGAAATATGGTTTTTAATCTTTTCCCATTCAAAATCTGTCTCATTTACTTTCAGGGGTGTTACACATATCCACCGGTAGTCAGCATGACAGGACAATGCCATTTTCACCTTTAAAGCCTGCAATTCAGTCCCAATATGTATTACTGCTTCCTCTAGGGCGTCTACCCTCATCTCTAATTTTCTGTCTATAGCTTCCTGTGTTGCCAATGCTAAAGAAACATTTTTGGACATAGAATCAACATATTGAGCAGTATGTACTTGTTGAGTCAATGATATTGCTGCCACAGTAACAGAAGTAATTGCACTTATCAAAGCTGCAATTCCCAAGATAAGTAAGCCCACAAACCGTCGTGTTCGCATTAAATCCTGCAGTTGTTGCAATACAGCCAAACCGTAATTATCATACCAATAAGAATGCACAGACACAGGTATCATGAGATAGGGTGGGCGTTTCAACACAACAAAAGAACAAACATTATATTGGGGGGTCAAACAAGATGAAAGCATACATTGTTCACAAGTTACGATATTAGGTCCACCTGAATAATTCATGTGTACATTTAATCTTTTGGAGTCATTAGTAAAGAGAAAAACATAAGGCG
>NW_011495037.1:1669114-1669462 GCF_000754665.1 Bison bison bison
CTGAAATTGAGCGGTTCTATGAAGACCTACAAGACCTTCTAGAATTAACACCAAAAAAGATGTCCTTTTCATTATAGGGGACTGGAATGCAAAAGTAGGAAGTCAAGAAACACCTGGAGTAACTGGCAAATTTGGCCTTGGAGTCCAGAATGAAGCAGGGCAAAGGCTAATAGAGTTTTGCCAAGAGAACGTACTGGTCGTAGCAAACACCCTCTTCCAACAACGCAAGAGAAGACTACACATGGACATCACCAGATGGTCAACACTGAAATCAGATTGATTATATTCTTTGCAGCCAAAGATGGAGAAGCTCTATACAGTCAGCAAAAACAAGACTGGGAGCTGACT
>NW_011495037.1:1669562-1669997 GCF_000754665.1 Bison bison bison
TGGGGGAGGAGGCGCTTACCTGGCATGATAATAAGGCAAGCATAGCAATAAACATCTTCGTCAGGGGAGGTTGGAGAGCCCTGCAAAGAGGTTATTCCCCGTGCCTGATGGCAGAGTGTTTTTATTTGTCCCCAAGTAGGTATGGAGGCATTCCGGGTCGCCTGAGTCAGGCGGCCTGACCTCCTTTTGTGAGGCAAAGGATCGGGGGGAGCGATATCCTGTATGTGAAGTTGAGACATCTGTTTGGTGGGCGGATCCGTCCCCTGCTCATCCGGGATCCCTGATGTCAGTTGCTCCGATGTCAGTGGTGTTTCCCGTGCTGGCGGGGAGAGCGAAGGCAGAGGAGGCCCTTTTCTCTTTCGGGGTCGCGGCGGCCGTGGAACTCGGTATCCGAGAGGCTGAGACATGGCGAATTAATCTATCTGGAACCCCAAT
>NW_011495037.1:1670097-1677208 GCF_000754665.1 Bison bison bison
GAGTGCCTGATGAACTATGGATGGAGGTTCGTGACATTGTACAGGAGACAGGGAGCAAGACAATCCCCAAAAAAAGAAATGCAGAAAAGCAAAATGGCTGTCTGGGGAGGCCTTACAAATAGCTGTGAAAAGAAGAGAAGCCGAAAGATGTCTTCAGGATTCCCTAAATGCTGGATGAAGCACAAGCTGGAATCAAGATCACTGGGAGAAATATCAATAACCTCAGATATGCAGATGACATCACCCTTATGGTAGAAATCAAAGCAGAACCAAAGAACCTCTTAATGAAGGTAAAAGAAGAGAGTGAAAAAGCTGGCTTAAAACTCAACATTCAGAAAACTAAGATCATGACATCCGGTCCCATCACTTGATGGCATATAGATGGGGAAACAGTGGAAACAGTGACAGACTTTATTTTCTTGGTCTCCAAAATCACTGAAGATGGTGAGTACAGCCATGAAATTAAAAGATGCTTGCTCCTTGGAAGGAAAGCTATGACAAACCTAGACAGCATATTAAAAAGCAGAGATATTACTTTGCCAACAAAGGTCCATCCAGTCAAAGCTATGGTTTTTTCCATAGTAGTCATGTATGGATGTGAGAGTTGGACCATAAAGAAGTCTGAGCACCGAAGAATTGATGCTTTTGAACTGTGGTGATGAAGAAGACTCTTGAGAGTCCCTTGGACTGCAAGTAGATCAAAGCAGTCAATCCTAAAGGAAATTAGCCCTGAATATTCATTGGAAGGACTGATGGTAAAGCTGAAGCTTCAATACTTTGCCACCTGATGCAAAGAGCTGACACATTAGAAAAGACCCTGATGCTGGGAAAGATTGAAAGCAGGAGAAAAGGGGGATGACAGAGGATGAGATGGTTGGATGGGATCACTGACTCAATGGACCTGAGTTTGAGCAAGCTCTGGGAGATGGTGAAGGACAGGGAAGCCTGGCGTGCTGCTGTCCATGGGATCACAAATGGTCGGACACAACTGAACAACTGAACAAAAACAACAGGGGCATTTACATTATGGAAGTTGGAGACAGGTTGCCCTGAGAATTGGAAGTGACCTCGAGCTGTTTAGGTAAGGAGATCCATGGAGAAGCTGACAAGCTTCCCAGCAGCCGGGGGAACATCGCCCTCCTTTGTGGGGAGGAAATGGGCTGCACAGCACAGCATCCCCCCTGCCCCGGTGATCTAGAGATGCTGATCTGAGAAAGCCCAAGGAGATGATGATGTTTCTAAGTTTTATACCTGTCATTTTAACAGCCATATTTCCTTTATAATTCAAAAAGTTGCAAATAGTTAGTTGTTTTTTTTTTTAAATAAACCTCTTCTAGAACACTTTTAGAAAACAGAAAAATTGCAGATACCATGCAGAGAGTACCCCACACCCAATCTCCCCAGTTATTAACATAGGTTAATACAGCATATTTGTTACAATTAATGAAGCAACTAATGTTACAGTTAATGTACCAATACTGATACATCAATATTAATGAAAACCCATACTTTTTCAGATTGCAAAGGAGAAACTACTCAGTTCTAGATATAGAACTGAGAATGGGCAGATGAGATTTGATTGGATTGTCCTGTATGGATACAACAATGAGGAAGCCGGGTGAAGGATCAGACAAAGCCCGTGTTGTTATGCGTGGCTCTAAGGGGGCAGGTGAGGGCCTCTCTGGCTGTTTGGCTGGTTTGAAGCACTGCTTTGTCTTTGGTAATGCTACTCCGACTGTTCCTGGAGCATAATAACTATGCCGTCTGGCCAATTTATTAATCTAAGCACACAGTATAGAGAAAGCCTTTAAAAACCTTGTGTAAATAACAGGGAGTTACACTGAAGAGACATATGATTGCATTCGCTTCAATTGCAATTAGTATTCATAACTTATTTTGGACTTTTCGTTGAACACAAAAATATCTTAAGTAAATTTGATAATAATTAATAAATTAATATTACAAGTTACCATGAGAATGATGTTTATACTTGGATCAAAGTATTTTTATTGATATGTGACCCTTTCAGTAATATATTAAAAAATAACCTGAATGTGTAACCAGTTCACTTTGTTCTCATATTTTTAATAATAACTTTATTGTTTTTATATTATTA
Source organism: Bison bison bison (assembly GCF_000754665.1). Lineage (NCBI taxonomy): Eukaryota > Metazoa > Chordata > Mammalia > Artiodactyla > Bovidae > Bison > Bison bison. The sequence goes on from NW_011495037.1 coordinate 1,672,214, forward strand.
GGAATTCAAGCAGTACAGAGAAGTACAAAGTAGAGGGTAAAAAATTATAGAAAATCTTACCAACCTGAAATAATACTGAAAACATTAGCCAAACCAAATTCCAGTAACCTCTGCTGCTGCTGCTAAGTCGCTTCAGTCGTGTCCGACTCTGTGCGACCCCATAGACAGCAGCCCACCAGGCTCCCCCGTCCCTGGGATTCTCCAGGCAAGAACACTGGAGTGGGTTGCCATTTCCTTCTCCAATGCATGAAAGTGAAAAGTGAAAGTCAAGTCGCTCGGTCGTGTCCAACACTAGCGACCCCATGGACTGCAGCCCACCAGGCTCCGCCGTCCCTGGGATTTTCTAGACAAAAGTACTGGAGTGGGGTGCCCCCAGTAACCTCTAGATGGATATTTTTCTAGATCTCAGTCTATATGCAGTTTTTGAAAGCTATATATGCTATATAGAAATAGTTTTATCAAAGTGGATAAGGAAGGAAGAGAAATGGAAGAAATTTCAGATTGGAAAAGTTGTTTCTTTGACAAAGTCAAATATTCCTCTAAGGCAGAGGTCACAAACTCAAGCAGCTTTAGGACCAATGAACCAATGACAACATGACTTGTGAAGTAAGCTGTGGATATTAAATTGCTGGTATTATTTTCAAAATAAAAAGTCTCTCTGATTACATTGGCAATGTCACCACTGAGTAGGTCAAAGAAAATGAAGAAGTAAAATATTTCCGTAGTCCATTAGCCATATTCAGCCGACAGCTCCCTAGGCTGTTACTCTTACAAAGACTATTGAAGGCAGCAGGAGAAGGGACGGCAGAGGATGAGATGGCTGGATGGCATCACCGACTCGATGGACATGAGTTTGAGTGAACTCTGGGAGTTAGTGATGGACAGGGAGGCCTGGCGTGCTACACACCATGGGGTTGCAAAGAATCGGACATGACTGAGCAACTGAACTGAGGAAGCTACAGTCAATTTATCTTTTAAGTAATGTATTTCACTTAAGATAGAATTGACTGATACCATGCCATGAAAGATTAAGAAACCAGTACTCTTAAAATTTTATTTCACTTATTTTGTGCATTATATAAATTAGCTCTTTTATCTATAGATTAAATTTATGTTTTCAAACATTAAAATATTTAGATTTAATTTCATAAACATAATTCCCACTTTAACTCTTGGTTCTAAATGGACTTCATGTTCACTGCATGTTATCGCATTTTCATTCCTGTAACTCTTTATTTTGATAATCTCTTGATTGGCTTGTTTTTAACTATCAGGTTTCCCAAAAAGAGCTCATGAAAACTACAAGTACGATTATATTTGAGAATATCTGACTTTTGCTTTAATAACTGAATAGCATTGTGGCTGAAAATTATATGCTTTTCTCAAAATTTGCGGACATTGCTGTGGAAAAGTCTGAGACTTGTTGACGTCTTTCCTTTTGTGACTTAGTTTTTTCACCTAGATTCCTGAAGCATGTATTCTTTATCCTTGGAGTCTGGTAATTTCAGCAGAATTTTTCCCAGCATCATCATTCTATATCAGGTTCTTCCAAAATACAATTTTACTCTTCCATCAAAGTACAGACTCAGTTTTCCCCACATTATAGGAGTATATATTCATTGTGATCATCTCATAGAGGGGAGATGGGCTCCCCAACCCAAATTTGGTTTTCTGCTGAGACTGATGGTATCCCACATACACTCCAAGAAGACAGGAAAAGGCTTATTACTTACAACATGAGGCTTTCTGGGGTGAGCAGGACACGCTCCCAACTAGTCCAGAAATGGAGATAGCAGGGGAGGTGGCTGGCTTGGGGCTGTATGGTGTTTAGGGAGGGGAGACCAGGAGGAGAGTTCTGTACAGTCAGGGGCTTGTGCAGTTTGAACGCCCCGCCAGTGCCAACGGAGGGAGGGATGGGCCTTCCTCATCAGTCTGCCCAGATGTGGGTCAGAAGGGAAGGGGATGAAACGGGGCTTGAAAACTGTCCCCAGTCACAGAAAAAATGGAGTCAGACTATTACAGAGACTGAATGTATCTGTGTCTGTCTTTACTGGGCTCTTGCTTTGGGGACACAGTTATCCTCAGGTTGACTTTTCTTTGCTCTCAGCATCTCCTTTGTGTTTGTCTGTCCTTTGCATTTGCTATGAATAGCCCTTCCTTTCTGTCGATAATTCAATTTGCAATTGTATCTAGTCTGTTTCTTCCAGTTTCTGATTTACATTTTGGGAAACGGTGTGCTTTCAGTCCTCCATTTCTTTCTTTGATTTTGCAATGCCTTTTACACCTAATTTTGTTGTTTCATCAGGTTATATTTTAGCTCTTGTTCCACTGAGTTTATATTCGTAATTAAGTTCTGTCTTGAGCAATCACGTGGCAGCTGGCATTTTCTTCTATCAGGATATATTTTATCCTAGACAGAATTTTTCATCTGTTCCTTGTATGCAGTATACCTGTTTTCCCTGCTTTATTGGTCTACTTCTCCCCTCCCCGAGGGTCACTAGAAGACTGCTTCCTGGGGGTTCCTCCATCCCCCATGGAGCCCTGCATCTGCCTTCACAGATGTATCTTCTCTAAGGCTGTCCCACGATTCCCCCTGGCTGACAGTTGGCACAGTCCCCACACCCTCTGCTCCTCCCCAAGTTGGAGACTATAAAGAGAATTCTGGCTTGTGGATGCCTTCTTTTCATAGCACTGTTTCAGCAGTTTGGGGATCATCTCTAGGATGCACGTTACGCAATACAGATGCTCGTTCTTGTCTTGGCAGATGCTTATTTCAAGTATGTTATTAAACGCGGCGTGGTGCTTCCCTGCTTGCTTGCTGTTGATAGGTGGATTTTTTTTTTCTGTCTCCTATTTGTGGTATTTACTGTTTTAATATCCTTTACTAATCATTGAGTAAAGGGAAGTCGGCAGTTGTGCCTCTGTGGGTGTGTCTGTAAGGGAAGCATCATCCAATTCTTTTCAAATTGTGCTCACTGGTGAAAATTACTGAAGAAACCACTCAAGGTTTCACACATCCTATGTGTGAATATCTGTCCTGTTAACGGCACAGGTCTCTGAGAGGTTGAGTGGAGGAAATTAGGTGCAAATGAAAATGGAGAGGTGATAATTTGAAGTGGTTTTCAACTTTAAGTTTGAGAATAGACTAGAAAGGGGATCTGTTCATATATAACAAAGTGTGTGTGTGTGTGTGTGTGTGTATATATATATATATATATATATTTTAAGTTTTAATAAAAATTTCCCTCCTGTTCCCTTCCCCACTCTCCATTCAGGTAAAGGTGGGTGAACATAAATACTGTTTGTGTGAACAAATGTGCCCGTGCCCTTGATACTGTTCCTTCTTTTTAAAAAAAATCTAATTAATGAATTTATTTTTGGCTGCACTGAGTCTTTGCTGCTGTGTGCGGGCCTCTGGGTTGCCGCGAGCGGAGGCTCCTCTGTCGCAGTGTGCGGGCTCCTCGTTGCGGTACCTTCTCTTGTTGTGGAGCACGGGCTCCAGGTGCGGGGGCTTCAGTGGTTGTGGGACCTGAGCTCAGCAGCTGTGGCGCGCGGGCTTCATTGCTTCACAGCATGTGGAATCTTCCCAGGCCAGGGATCGAACCTGCTTCCCCTGCACTGGCAGGCAGAGTCAGTTCCACTGTACTACCAGGAAGTCCAAAACTATTCCTTCTTTTCTTCCCTAAGCTTCCTGCTTGCTTTTCACCTCACATCCTGATATGCAAATACTCAAGGAATAGTTTCCATTTATGCTTTCTTGATTCCTAACGTATCTCACATTAAATAGGAACATGCACAAAACCAACTCATAAATTAATATATGTGACTTTAAAACTTCATTCCCCTGAGAGTCTGGGGAGAAAACATGGAAACATTACATGTTTACCATCTAGAAGGTTGTTTTTCCCTTACACCCAACCGACTCACTTTCACTTATGAGGCAAATGCTGAGGACAGAGCTAAAAACAGGTCTAGAAAGTGTGACTGAGGCTGGTGTGGAAATGAGGAGGTGGCGGGAAGGAGGAAACCTGGGCCAATGGCTTCTGCAAGCGACTGTTCCAAGCAGCCAAGTGTGGCTTTTGTGTTTGCTCGTCATCTGGGGATGGGGCATGGGTGGCGGGCAGTTCTCGTCCTCTGCCAGGATGTGACTCTAAACAACCTTTGGTCGTGAGTTGTAGGACTACAGGCTTTCACATTGTTAGGGACCTGGGCCAAATCCTTAGCTAACCCATAGCCAGAATGACCTGGGTTGTAACAAAATGCCTGTACCCCTCAATTTGATGATATATATCAAGAGCTTATTTAAACAGTCATTTCAGCTAGACTGGGCTCCTCAGGCTCAGATACTGTTCTAATGGCTGAGTAGGTATTATTCTTCCTCCAAAGATAATCGTTCACATCTGTGGCTGGAATGGATTTGGACTGGATTCTTTGATGTAGCCAAGGTTGACTTAAGTGTTGGAGGAGACTTCTTAGGGGAAAAAAAGGCCCCCACTTTGGCTCTACTTCACTGAGCATTGAAAATATATATCATGCCTAGTGGGGAGAAGGCAGTTGCAGACTAAGGCTACATTGCAGGACACTGCCATGGGGACCTTAAGAAGGAATTCATCAAAAAGGAAGGGCTCCGAGGTCTTCCCTGGAGGTCCAGTGGTTAAGACTGTGCTTCCAATGCAGGGGACACAGGTTCGATCCCTGATCAGGGAACTAAGATCGTATGTGCTGTGCAGCCTGGCCACGCCACCTCCCGCCCACCCCCACCCCTGCCAAAAAAAAATGGAGGGGCTACTGGGACAAAGGTCATACCGAGTTCTCAGGATGCAGGGCAGGGCTGTAACCAATCTCACTCCAACCTGTGCTCTGATACATTTTGATAAAACAACTAAGCACACGCGAATAGAAAAGTTGCATCAATCAAAAATCAAAAGAGCTGAAGCACTCAAGGCCAAGCAGCTCTTGTGCTGAGATTCCACTCTAAGAGTAAAACTGTCTTCA
>NW_011495037.1:1677308-1677975 GCF_000754665.1 Bison bison bison
AATTAGAGTTCCAGTTCTTCTAACAGGGCGCAATATAGCCTGGCAGGTAGAATTAGCATTTTCAAAGGCCAAGTGTTTTGTTAACAGTTTAGCTGCCTCAGAATCAGAAATTATTCTCTGGACAGCTTCTGAGAGTCGTGAGACAAAGTCTTCAAATGGCTCTTCTGACTTTTGTTTAATATCAGATAGAGTGGCACCTGATGCTTTACCATCAGGCAATGAGCGCCAGGCAGTAAAGGCACAATCAGCCACCTGTTGTATAGTAGTCCTATCTAATTTCATCTGTTCATCATACGAGGGGTAGTTGGTCTGTCCAAGTAGTATAGGTTCAGTGATATGTGTAAAGTCTCCATTTTGGTTAGAAAAAGCATATATACGAGCGAGATCATCATATTCAGATTTCCAAAGTATAAAATGTCCTCCGGACAGGCAGGCCCTAGCAATTGATTTCCATTCTCGAGGTGTTAAGCATTGACCTGCTAAATTTTCTACTAGCTGCATCGTATAAGGGGCTTTAGGCCCATATGAGATACATGCATTTTTAAGTTCTTTTACCAATTGAAAAGAAACAGGCTCCCAGTCGATAGCCTTTTGTTCACTTTCATCATTGTCAAAAATTAAAGGGAAACAAGCCTGAAGCTGGGGATCGAATTTCTCGCCAGGGGCA
>NW_011495037.1:1678075-1692272 GCF_000754665.1 Bison bison bison
ACTCAAGGCCAAGCAGCTCTTGTGCTGAGATTCCGCTCTAAGAGTAAAACTGTCTTCAAGTTGTATACCTCCAGAGAAGGAATGCTTACCCCACTGAGTCCCAGGCTTCGGCCTGCTGCTGACTTTATCAATAATGTGACCCCGGAAATGCTGAATTATTCCTGTGATCTTAGAGCCCCTGCAACTTGCTGCCAGGCTTGGCGGGGCAGGGATTGGAAAGGAGATCTCTGAGGTGAATGTGGGCAGGCTTTGGGCCACGGGCTCTTTTGTACAGCTCTAGGACTCAGTTTCTACTCTACCCAACTGGTGGGAGCTCTAGATTTTCCAGTGGCTGCCTAGATGCTCCAGGTGACATATCTTAGGGTTCAAGGGAGGTGTGAACCATTGGCTAAATCTGGACCAAAATAAGACAGCAGATTGGAGAGAGTTTGCAGACAAAAATTTTGCCTCCACTGTTCTCTCTTGGCTATTGCAATATACAGTACCTTGTTTCAGACGGTGAAGAACCTGCCTACAAGGCAGGAGACCCAGGTTCAATCCCTGGGTCAGGAAGATTCCCTGGAGAAGGAAATGGCAGCCCAGTCCAGTATTCTTGCCTGGAGAGAATCCCATGGACAGAGGAGCCTGGCAGGCTACATGGGGTTGCAAAGAGTCGGACACGACTGAGCGACTAATACTTTGAACTTTTTAACTTTCAAGACAGCAGAATGGAAAGAGTTTGCAGAGAGAAAATTTTTCCTCCACTGCAATCTCTTGGCTATTGCAGCATACAGTGCCTTAAGATAGTTTCTCTCAGAAATAAGCCAAGTTTTATCTAAGTCACGACATCAAAAAAGAAAGAAGGAAACAGAGAAGCTAGGTTTCGAAGCTGGGATAAGCTGGATAACATGCCACCTTGCATTTGCTTGCTGCCTTCCTTTCTTTGCCCTCATTCCTGGTTCCCTACAGGCACAGCCCCCAGTGAAACACCAGCATGTAACTCACGTTGCTTTCTAGAGAACCCAGGCTAACACAGAATATAAAAAAGAGGTGAGTTTGGCAGAAGTCTGTAATAGAAGCAAGAGTATGGAAGGAAATTTGGGGCACTGAGCAGGTTTAATAGACATAATAGATCAGGCGCAGCAGATCTAGACTCTGGGTCCATCATAAAGATGAATTGATGAGTTGTGGGGTTAGGAGTAAAGTGTGGTTACGGAGTTATGCCTCCAAGAGGTACACTTCATGTTCTCCAGCAGGTGGCAACAGGAAGATAACTACCAGGACTTTTCCATGTAGTTTTGGATATGTATGCCTATACTCCAGAGATTACAGAAATACTGGCTGACAGTCTCATTTTGGGGGTGGAATTATTCACTGCATTAAGCCTTTATAGAAAAAAGAAGTAATAAGTGATCACTCCATCAGTGAATATGAAGAGAAATAATATGAGAGTCTTCCGTGTCCACTGGACACTCTTTTGCTAAAACCTTGGAAGTCTGTGCTTCGTTTTATAAGGGAAACTACAACGATTCTCGCACATATGAATCAGGCTGTTTAACGTTCACCACAGCCCGGGGCGCCGAAGTTTTTCTCACCTCCCGTTTGCAGATCGGGAACAGGAAACTTGGTGCGGTAAAGTGCTCTGTTTCAGGTCACACAGGTTCAGGGCTCAAGCCACCCTGAGGCTCTTTGGCTCAAAACCCCTACTATGGTTTCGAAGGGAACTGAGGAGGAGATTAACCTCTCCTCCTAGAGATTCAACATAGTTTTAGCTGGTTAGCAGCTCACCTTCAGGCAATGAACCAAGACATAAGGGAAATGATTCAAAAGTTGATGGAATTGGGACTCTATTAAAATGGTGTCAGGTAAGGTATTCTGTGTTTGTGTCAGAGACCTATAATTTATGTAGATTCACATGCACTTTTTCTTTTTTTCAGATACTGCATAAATTGGGAAATGTGTGGAGTGTTGTGGAACCAAATGTATTTCCATGTGTTCAACACACTGTACCATTGACTCAATTATCCATGTGGGGATTGGTGGTGTTAGTCGCTCAGTTGTGTCCAACTCTTTGCAACCCCATGGACTATATAGTCCACCAGGCTCCTCTGTCTGTGGGGATTCTCCAGGCAAGACTACTGGAGTGGGTTGCCATTCCCTTCTCCAGGGGAATCTTCCCGACCCAGGGATTGAACCCAGGTCTTCGGTATTGCAGACAGATTCTTTACTGTCTGAGCCACCAGGGAAACCCATGTGGGGATTATTCACTTTAAAAAAATTGATTAATTTAATTGGAGGCTAATTACCTTACAATATTGTAGTGGTTTTGCCATACATTGACACGAATCAGCCATGGGGGTACATGTGTTCTTCATCCTGAATCCCCCTCCCACCTCCCTCCCCATCCCATCCCCCAGGGTCATCCCAGTGCACCAGCCCTGAGCACCCTGTCTCATGCATTGAACCTGGACTGGCGATCTATTTCCCATATGGTAATATACATATTTCGCGTATGCCGAGCCTCCTTCCTCATGACCTTTGTCACGAGTGGAATGCCTCACCGGCTCCCCGCAAGTGCTACTCTCTCAAATCATCCCACCCTCGCCTTCTCCCACAGAGTCCAAAAGTCTGTTCTTTACATCTGTGTCTCTTTTGCTGTCTAGCATATGGGGTCATCGTTCCCATCTTTCTAAATTCCATATATATGTGTTAATATACTGTATTGGTGTTTTTCTTTCTGACTTACTTCACCCTGTATAATAGGCTCCAGTTTCCTCCACCTCATTAGAACTGATTCAAATGTATTCTTTTTAATGGCTGAGTAATATTCCTTTGTGTATATGTACCACAGCTTTCTTTTCTATTCTGCCAATGGATATCTAGGTTGCTTCCATGTCCAGGCTATTGTAAACAGTGCTGTGATGAACATTGGGGTACACGTGTCTCTTTCAATTCTGGTTTCCTCAGTGTGTATGCCCAGCAGTGGGATTGCTGGGTCATAAGGCAGTTCTATTTCCAGTTTTTAAGGAATCTCTCCACACTGTTCTCCATAGTGGCCATACTAGTTTGCATTCCCACCAACAGGGTAAGAGAGTTCCCTTTTCTCCACACCTTCTCCAGCATTTATTGTTTGTAGACTTTTGGATCGCAGCCATTCTGACCGGCGTGAGATGGTACCTCATAGTGGTTTTGATTTGCATTTCTCTGATAATGAGTGATGGTGAGCATCTTTTCATGTGTTTGTTACTTATCTGTATGTCTTCTGGGAGAAATGTCTGTTTAGTTCTTTGGCCTATTTTTTGATTGGGTCGTTTATTTTTCTGGTATTGAGCTGCATGAGCTGCTTGTATATTTTTGAGATTAATTCTTTGTCAGTTCCTTCATTTGCTATTATTTTCTCCCATTCTGAAGGCTGTCTTTTCACTTTGCTTATAGTTTCCTTCGTTGTGCAAAAGCTTTTAAGTTTAATTAGATCCCATTTATTTATTTTTGCTTTCATTTCCATTACTCTGGGAGGTGGGTCATAGAGGATCCTGCTGTGATGTATGTCGGAGAGTGTTTTGCCTGTGTTTTCCTCTGGGAGTTTTAGATTACTCACTTTTAATTTGCAATCTGGCTTCTCCTTTCAGTTAGGATGTTTCAGGGCTGCTCTTGGAATGCCAACTAATTAAAATAATTTAAGTAAAACATAATTAGTACAAAAATAAAATCCAATCTTTTCTCAGCTCCTGAAGATTCTGTAGCTGAAATGTAACTCTAATTCATCCACTATCTTTTCATTCTCCAGCACCATTTTACTGCAGAGAACTTTATTGCTTTTCATGGGTTATCGCAGTAGTTCCCTTATCTGGCTTTACTGCTTACCTCTTCCCCATCAATAATCATTCTGCTGACAGTAATCTTCAACAAACAAACACACCTCTCAACACAAAACTTTGCTTGAATACATTAAATGACCCACCATTTCTCATCAGATTGACTATACATACCAAACCGATCATTTAAGGCTTCTTCATGCCACCTGCCCCAGGAAGTTTGCCTGATCAAACCTCCATGTCTTATCATTCTTCCCAGCTCTGAATCCTCTTAATGCACTAGATGGTTTTCTCTAAGGGAGACTAAAGTATTCCTGAACTCGTGTTGTCTTTCTGCTGTCCTGCCCTTTTATTAAAAAAATTTTTTATTTTTATTGAAGTTTAGTTGTTTTACAATGTTGTATTACTTTCTGCTATACAGCCAAGTGAATCAGATACACACACACACACACACACACACGCACACGCACACATATACGCGTGTCCCCTTTGCCAGCACAGAGCACTGAGCAGTGTTCCCTGTGCTGCACAGCAGGTTCTCCTTTGTTTCCTATTTTCTTACATAATAGTGTATATATATCTATCTATCTCAATCTCCCAGTCCATCCCAGCCCTCACCCACTTTCTCCCTTGCTGTCCATACATTTGTCCTCTACCTCTGTGTTTCTATTTCTGCTTTGCAAATAGGTTCATCTGTACCATTTTTCTAGATTCCACATATATGCGTTTATATTAATTATAGTCTCCGCAGGAATTCTTCTCAGCTACTATGCAGTACAGTAGCAAATAGATGGGGAAACAAGGGAAACAATGACAGGCTTTATTTCGGGGGGCTCCAAAATTACTGCAGATGGTGACTGCAGCCACGAAATTAAAAGAGGCTTGCTCCTTGGAAGGAAAGCTATGACCAACCTAGACAGCTTACTGAAAAGCACAGAGATTACTTTGCTACAACACTCTGTCTAGTCAAAGGAAGTCTACCCTGAATACTTGTTGGAAGGACTGATGCCGAAGCTGAAGCTCCAATACTTTGGCCACCTGATGTGAAAAGCTGACTCATTGGAAAAGACCCTGATGCTGGAAAGATTGAAGGCAGGAGGAGAAGGGGACGACAGAGGATGAGATGGTTGGATGGCATCACCAACTCAGGGGTCATGAGTTTGAGCAAACTCTGGGAGTCGGTGATAGACAGGGAAGTCTGGTGTGCTGCAGTCCATGGGGTCGCAAAGAGTCGGACACGACTGAGGGACTGAACTGAACTGTGCAGTACCTAGCTTGGTGACTGACCAAAAGAGGTGCAACAAATACTTGCCTACTTAACTAACGGCTCTAGGTGACTCACCTAGAGCCAGACATCCTGGAATGCGAAGTCAAGTGGGCCTTAGGAAGCATCATTACAAACAAAGCTAGTGAAGGTGGTGGAATTCCAGTTGAGTTATTTCAAATCCTAAAAGATGATGCTGTGAAAGTGCTGCACTCAATATGCCAGCAAATCTGGAAACCTCAACAGTGGACACAAGACTGGAAAAGGTCAGTTTTCATTCCAGTGCCAAAAATGTTCAAACTACCACACAGTTGCACTCATCTCACATGCTAGTAAAGTAATGCTCAAAATTCTCCAAGCCAGGCTTCAACAGTACGTGAACCATGAACTTCCAGATATTCAACCTGGATTTAGAAAAGGCAGAGGAACCAGAGATCAAATTGTCAACATCCGCTGGATCATCAAAAAAGCAAGAGTTCCAGAAAAACATCTATTTCTGCTTTATTGACTATGCCAAAATCTTTGACTGTGTGGATCACAACAAACCGTGGAAAATTCTGAAAGAGATGGAAATACCAGACCACCTGACCTGCCTCCTGAGAAACCTGTATGCAGGTCAAGAAGCAACAGTTAGAACTGGACATTGGAACAACAGACTGGTTCCAAATCAGGAAAGGAGTACGTCAAGGCTGCATATTGTCATCCTGCTTATTTAACTTCTATGCAGAGTACATCATGAGAAATGCTGGGCTGGATGAAGCACAAGCTGTAATCAAGATTGCCTGAAGAAATATCAATAACCTCAGATATGCGGATGACACTACCCTTATGGTAGAAAGTGAAGAAGAACTAAAGAGCCCCTTGATGAAAGTGAAAGAGCAGAGTGAAGAAGTTGGCTTAAAGCTCAACATTCAGAAAACTAAGATCATGGCATCCAGTTCTATCACATCATGCAAATAGATGGGGAAACAGTGGAAACAGTGAGGGACTTTATTTTTCTGGGCTCCAGATTCACTGCAGGTGGTGACTGCAGCCATGAGATTAAAAGACACTTACTGCTTGGAAGGAAAGTTATGACCAACCTAGACAGCATATTAAAAAGCAGAGACATTACTTTGCCAACAAAGGTCCATCTAGTCAAAACTATGGTTCTTCCAGTAGTCATGTATGGATGTGAGAGTTGGACTATAAAGAAAGCTGAGCATCGGAGAATTGATGCTTTTGAACTGTAGTGTTGGAGAAGACTCTTGAGAGTCCCTTCTACTGCAAGGAGGTCCACCCAGTCCATCCTAAAGGAAATCAGTCCTGAATACTCATTGGAAGGACTGATGCTAAAACTGAAACTCTAATACTTTGGCCACCTGATGCAATGAACTGACTCATTGGAAAAGACCCTGATGCTGGGAGAGATTGAAGGCAGGAGAGGAAGGGGTTGACAGAGGATGAGATGGTTGGATGGCATCACTGACTGGATGGACATGAGTTTGAGTAAGCTCCGGGAGTTGGTGATGGACAGGGAAGCCTGGCATGCTTCAGTCCACGAGGTTGCAAAGAGTCAGACGTGACTGCGCGACTGAACTGAACTAACTGCTGACAAATCCCATGATCAGGAATTTTGGTCTTTTATCTCCTGAGTGTCTAGCATAGTGCCTGGCACACAGTAGGTGCTCAGCAAACACTACTGAATGAATAAAGTACCAAGAGCACAGGCTCCGCACCCACTGCAGAGCTCCAGAGATGCAAACACAGGAAGGGCAGTGGCAGCAGGACACGGGCTGGAGCTGTCCTGGGCTCCTTGAGGAGAGCGACCCATGGCCCACCCAGCTGTGTGGGCAGCGCTTAAAACTTTTCCTCAAAAAAAAAATTTATGTGTATATGTACACACTCCTAAATATTTGTTTATACACAATCTACATAATACATAAAAATATCCTCACTCCATATGTGTATATATACATATGGAGTGAATACATATAAAATCAGTTCAGTTCAGTTCAGTTCAGTCACTCAGTCGTGTCCAACTCTTTGTGACCCCATGGGCTGCAGCACGCCAGGCTTCCCTGTCCTTCACCAACTCCCAGAGCTTACTCAAACTCATGTCCATCAAGTCGGTGATGCCATCCAACCATCTCATCCTCTGTCGTCCCCTTCTCCTCCCACCTTCGATCTTTCCCAGCATCAGGGTCTTTTCAAACCCCTCGCACCAGGTGGCCAAAGTACTGGAGATTCAGTTTCAGCCTCAGTCATTCTGATGAATATTCAGGACTGATTTCCTTTAGGATGGACTAGTTGGATATTCTTGTAGTCCAAGGGACTCTCAAGAGTCCTCTCCAACACTACAGTTCAAAAGCATCAATTCTTCGGCGCTCAACTTTCTTTATGGTCCAACTCTCACATCCATACATGATTACTGGAAAAACCATAGCCTTGACTAGATGGACCCTGTTGGCAAAGTAATGTCTCTGCTTTTTAATATGCTGTCTAGGTTGGTCATAACTTTTCTTCCAAGGAGTAAGTGTCTTTTAATTTCATGGCTGCAGTCATCATCTGCAGTGATTTTGGAGCCCCAAAAAATGAAGTCTGCCACTGTTTCCACTGTTTCCCCATCTATTTGCCATGAAGTGATGGGACCAGATGTCATGATCTTCGTTTTCTGAATGTTGAGCTTTAAGCCAACTTTTTCACTTCCTCTTTCACTTTCATCAAGAGGCTCTTTAGTTCTTTTTCACTTTCTGCCATAGGGATGGTGTCATCTGCATATCTGAGGTTACTGATATTTCTCCAGGCAATCTTGAATCCAGCTTGTGCTTCATCCAGCCCAGCGTTTCTCATGATGTACTCTGCATAGAAGTTAAATAAGCAGGGTGACAATATACAGCCTTGATGTACTCCTTTTCCTATTTGGAACCAGTCTGTTGTTCCAAGTCCAGTTCTAACTGTTGCTTCCTGACCTGCGTACAGATTTCTCAAGAGGCAGGTCAGGTGGTCTGGTATTCCCATCTCTTTCAGAATTTTCCACAGTTTATTGTTATCCACATAGTCAAAGTCTTTGGCATAGTCAATAAAGCAGAAGGAGATGTTTTTCTAGAACTCTCTTGCTTTTTCGATGATCCAGCGGATGTTGGCAATTTGATCTCTGGTTCCTCTGCCTTTTCTAAAACCAGCTGGATCATCTGGAAGTTCACATATAAAATAGGTAAATATATAAAAATGTGTGTGTATACATATATAATAGGTAAAAAATTACATGTAAGTAAATTAATTCGTGTACAGCCTTGACTGGGAATGGCGAGAGATGGGGCAGGACAGCCAGGGCCACCCCCTGGCCCCTAGGGGACCGCCCGAGCGGAAGGGCGCGGCCGCGGCGAGGTTGGCCTTTCCGGCTTGCTGTCCGCCGGACAAAGTTTTGTTTTAAAATAAAGTAAAAATGACTCCATTTATTGAAAGATAAGTAATAGTGTAGTTGGTTTGTGGATGCAGAAAAGTGTGGAAATATAACAGGCTGGAGAATGACTTCCTTGTGTCTAGACTGAACAGGGGTCTTTTTGAAGAGGAGACTTGTCATTTTGAAGTTTTTCCTTATTTGAATGAGCTCTGAGAGCTAATTCCTTTTCTCACACCAGTGTCCTGGGTGACACACTACGTCGGTGGTGCAATAGAATTGTTCTTATCACATAATTTGAAGCTGATTACAGTTTAAGCAGAGTTTTATTTATTTTTAATTAATTTTAATTGGAGAGTAATTACATTATTGTGATGGTTTTTTGCTGCACATCAAAATGAATCGGCCACAGGTATACTCCCATCCTGAACACACCTCCCACCTCCCTCCCACCCTATCCCTCTGGGTTGTCCCAGAGTACTGGCTTTGGGTGCCCTTAAGCAGGGTTTTAAAACAACTGTGTACTTAGTGACCCCAAATGATATGATAATGGTTTTAATTCCATTATCTGCTATGTAGGGCCTTTTTTTTCTTTTTTTCTATTTTTGGTGTAATTGCCACTTCCCTCCTCTCACTCTTTTCAGAGCTCTGTTTTGAGTTAAGGGGATACATAAACACCCACTCCTAAATTGATACGGTTCCCCACAGAGTGCAGGCTTTCCTGGCCCAGAAGGAAGAGAAAATTTGCCAAATAGACATTTTCAACAGAAGTACTTCTGGGGGTATCTTTTGGAAATGTCCTGTCTTCTTTGCTGGCCGTCATCCGTCTTTCTTAATTTCACTCAGAGTTAACCTTTATAGCAGTCAGTTGTTGAAATGAAAACTTAACAGTCAACTGTACTTACAGCAATGATGGTACCACTTGGGGAAAACTCATTTTAAAACTTTGTTTTGTGAATTTCTTTAGCATGAAAAAGCAGTGTCCCTGCTAAATGAAATAGATATAGGAAGATTTCCATGATTGCTCACCCGAATTCTTCAAAAACTTCACCTGAAGGTTTGTATGTTTGTATTTCTATAGCTTATAATTTATTCTTATGATTTCACTGCAACTCTAGGTTTCTACTTGAAGAACTTTTTGTAAGGTGCTGTTCTGCAGCAATACTGGAGAATACTAGATCTCTAGAAAATTTGATGATCAAAAGTTTGGGAAATTCTGTCTTCATTCATTCTGTCTTCTACTTGTTTAAAAAAAAGCTATGGAACTTTTCAGAGTATATTTTATGGTAGTGTTAATAATAAATATTTAAGGGTGAATATTGTGTGCAGAATTTTTCATACGTATTTGACCATGGAACTGTTTCATCTGTTTTGGGGCAAAGGCTTTGTGGAACTTGCTTTGGGAAAATTCTGATATCACGATTTCATTCTTCCTCTTAATAATAATTCTGTGGTTTTGCCCTCAACCAGTATATAATCTTTCTCTTCCACTTTTATTTCAAGGGTGTGGTTATATTGAAAGTATTGATAGTTGGTAATTCACTACTTGGTCACCAAACTTAGTTAATTTCTTTATTGGGTTATAGAAGAATTATGAAAATCAGACACAAGAAATACCCAATTCATAACCAGAAACTACTGTAAGCCAATATACTTTGTTTACAGAAGTCTAGAATGGGTACCATACATTTCAGAAAGATTGCTTTTAAAACTTTAAGTTATCTGATAGATTGACTTGTGGGTACCACCATATTTCCCCATTATGATAATTAGGTTTTAGTATATTAACATAAAGGACAAATCACAGGTGCAAACCCCAGCATATAGAAATGTGTGAGGATTTTGGTTGTTGTTGTTACAGTGTGTTTAGGGTTCTGCTGGCATTTCTCTATATAGAAAAATTAATATTCGCTTTCCATTTCATATTTAAGTTTCTTGGACACTTGGTTTCTAATTTTATAACATGGGCCTTAAATTTTTTCTCCCATTGAGAGGATAAAAGTGAATATATCTCTTTAACTTTCTCTTTAATGCCCACGTATGTGTGGGTTACTTTTGGTACAGAGGGAGAAGTTAAGCTGCTGTTGGAAGCAAATAATGTGACTTATATTTAATATTTATCTGCCAAGGGTTGTCGTTGGGTTAAGATGTTGAAGATGTGTTTGGAACTTTGTTTTAGAGCTGTATTCTCCATTTGTTGTTCTGCTCACATATTTTAAGCTCCACCTTATTTTAAGGGTGCGTGTGTCATGTATCAGTGAATGGGGGAAGATAAATGTTTCCTTGTCCCCCTTCACTCCAAACCACTTTATTAATAAAATGCTTTTGAAGATTTTAAGAATGTTCCTTTTTTTTTTGCTCTCTTTTTCAAAAAAATCTCACTTTCTTATACATTTTGAGGACATTGAAGTTTGTTTTTCTATGTGCTCAATCACTATTTTTATTTTGTCTAAAAAGCACCTCATTTGGTGTATGTTAAAAGGAATCAGTTGACAAACTTGGAAGTTAGATCGTACATATTCATTGAATTTAATGCAACATGTGGCTCAGTGATTATACATCAGTAATACTGTTATTCTGTTCCTCATATTGACAAACTCTGGTACTGTAAGTCATTATTTCAAGAAAGTATATGGTAGTCACAGATAATTACATTAAGTGATTCATCATTCAGGTTGACCCAAGTCTTTACATTCAAAGACTGCCTTTATTAACTCACATGCTGCTGCTGCTGCTAAGTTGCTTCAGTTGTGTCCGACTCTGTGCGACCCCATAGATGGCAGCCCACCAGGCTCCCCCGACCCTGGGACTCTCCAGGCAAGAACACTGGAGTGGGTTGCCATTTCCTTCTCCAATGCATGAAAGTGAAAAGTGAAAGTGAAGTTGCTTAGTCTTGACCGACCCTCAGCAACCCCATGGACTGCAGCCTACCAGGCTTCTCCGTCCATGGGATTTTCCAGGCAAGAGTACTGGAGTGGGGTGCCATTGCCTTCTCCATAGTTGTCCCTAATCTTCATTTCTGCCAGCTCTTCCCATAAACTTCCTGCACATTAATGTTAGAAAGAGTGATGGATGGTTTCTTTTTTTTCTTTTACATATAAGGAATATTATGGAGAGACGGGTTTTAGGGTTTCTAAGGTCAATGCAGAAGGTGCCAATCTCATAGAGACGAGACTGTTTCAGGGAGGGAGAGGCAGTTCCTTAGGAAAGCATCGCATTGGATCCTAACATGACACTTCTTCATAAGTCAGTTTCAGTTGTATTATTTTTCTTTGGAAGTTTGTTGGAGCTGTTTACTGTTTCTGCTGAGCATTTAGATTGGAGTGCATGTTTCTCTTTAGCCCTAGAATCACCCTAGTACACATGAGACCTCAGTACACATTGACTGAGGAAACAGAAGACACATTTTGCATCGCACACTCACACTGACTTCAGGACTTAACTCGTTCAGGGAATGGTGGACCTAATTATTTAGTTTAGAGTAGGAAATGGCAACCCACTCCAGTATTCTTGCCTGGAGAATCCCGTGGACTGAGGAGCCTTGTGGGCTACAGTCTATGGGGTCGCAAAGAGTTGGGCACGACTGAGTGACTAAGCAACAACAATTATTTAGTTAGTATTCTATCTCTGTTTGCAAAGTGTACAGTTGAAGTCATATAAGTGAATCCTGTTTGAATTCACATAAACTAAATATGTTACTCTGTTGTATTAACTGATGACTTATTTACACTTTGTCCCTTTTGTGTCTTACTAACTTACGCCTTCAGAATCTTCAGGTTCTCTTGTCTTAAAATTTAAAAGTACTACTGTATTCATTAAAGAAAGTCTCTTACCTATTACCAGTCTCTTACTGATTTATGGGATTAGAGCCTGTGAGGAGAGAGAAAGGTTTCTTAAACACAAACTCACTGGTATTCTGTATTTGTCAGGTAAGTATATTCTTATAAAAATCTTGTAGGTAAACAAATATTCTGTGTGTCCTAGTGAAAAAAAGGAGGGGATAAGACAGTATAGATTTAGGTATTAACTTTTAAAGTGGGAGGAATGTTAGTATCTTCACATAGTTGGTGCCAATTTGAGGAATTCTAATATGATTTCCTGTTTTCCTTCAAATTGTACTGAGTTGGGTTCCGTTGCTGCAAGCCAAGTTATTTTAATTGAATTTAGATTCAGACATGACTGTTTCCCATGGCTTCCATTCTTGTAGGCTCTAGTATACTTCTTTGTACAGTAAGGGTTTGCCTTTATTTATATTCACAGCATTAATCACCTATTAATTTTTCATTCTAGGTTATTAAAACATCACATTCATTAGTACAGTAATTAGAAAATCAATTATCCTCCTAAGGACCAAAAAATTTGAGAACGACTGTGATATTTAATTTCTTATATTTTAAAAGGTCTGGCTGAAGATTTTTATTTGAGTTTTGTACCCATGTTAATATTGTTGTAGGGAGGTTTAGACTTATTAAATAGGTGTGTGTCCTGGAACAAGACATTTCTCTGGATCCTAGTGATTTCTACCATCCAGCTAAAAACTAACTGTATTACATTTGGTAGATAGTGGAGAATAAGGTGAAGGATTTGAAGGTGCATTGATATGTACTAAAAACAACTAAAAACAACACAGGTTTTGGGATCACACTGTTTACCTCTTGGGGAATAGCTGAAGAATCTCAAGCAGGTTACTTACCTAGTTGAAACTTAAATTCTAGTCTGAAAGTTTGGACAATAATAGCAACCTTCCAAGGTTTGTCTGGAATTAAATACAGTGCATGCGTGCTCAGTCGTGTATGACTCTCTGGCAACTCTGTGGACTGTAACCTGCCAGACTCCTCTGTCCATTGGATTTCCCAGACAATACTCCAGTATTGGAGTGGGTTGCCATTTCTTCCTCCAGGGGATCTTCTCAACTCAGGGATCAAACGCGTATCTTTTGTGTCTCCTGCATTGGTAGGTGGATTCTTTACCACTGTGCCACCTCAGAAGCCCTTAAGTATGGTTGGAAATGTTAAAGCATCTATTATGGTACAGCACATTCATATCTTAATTTTTTAAAGAAGACTTTCCAGTTTAGGGCAGGAGAATAGAAATGCCTAGCTCTTTATAAGGCCATTGTTAAGTTTTGCCAAAAGTGAAACTAGTTGTGAAAGTAGAAGGCATAAAGAAGATAATTCCTGCTTCTTCTTCTTCTTCTTCTTCTTCTTCTTCTTTTTTTTTTTACAAATAGTCTCTCTATTATCTTTAGGATAAATTTAGGAAGAACATGTTTAAGGGAAGATTCAGTTCAGTTCAGTTCAATTCAGTCACTCAGTCATGTCCGACTCTTTGCGACCCCATGAATCGCAGCACGCCAGGCCTCCCTGTCCGTCACCAACTCCCGGAGTTCACCCAAACTCATGTGCATCGAGTCGGTGATGCCATCCAGCCATCTCACCCTCTGTTGTCTCCTTCTCCTCCTGCCCCCAATCCCTCCCAGCATCAGAGTCTTTTCCAATGAGTCAGCTCTTCGCATGAGGTGGCCAAAGTATTGGAGCTTCAGCCTCAGCATCAGTCCTTCCAATGAACACTGAGGACTGATCTCTTTTAGGATGGACTAGTTGGATCTCCTTGCAGTCCAAGGGACTCTCAAGAGTCTTCTCCAACACCACAGTTCAAAAGCATAATTCTTCAGCACTCAGCCTTCTTCACAGTCCAACTCTCACATCCATACATGACCACTGGAAAAACCATAGCCTTGACTAGATAGACCTTTGT